>NW_018219629.1:260925-265134 GCF_001263595.1 Phalaenopsis equestris | reverse complement strand
AGATAAGTGTTGTTTGTTTATTAGTGTTGTATGAACTTTCTTTTATGTGTTCTGTTGTACCTCTCTCATGAAGCCTAAGTAATTTTTTTTTCTTTCTCCCTACTCTGAGATATGGTGAAATGAAGAGATAATATGGGTGTGCCAATATTAAATATAAAATAATTTGTGATAATTTACTTTTTGATCTGGCCAATTGAATTGTTAAAATGTGTTGTGAAACATATAATCCAGGAAATGGAGTATGAGTTCTACAACAGAGTGAGGATCACATTTCATTCCATGAAGGAGAATTTTGTTCATGAAATTAAGTGCAACTAAACAGAAAAATATATATTATTTGGTGTAGAATTGGAGATTTTAGGCTGACAGAGCAAAATCCCTAATTTGGTCTTAGTGTTTAAAAAATAAAGTGAGAGTTAGCCTTCAGGTGAAGGGAAGTGGGAGATAGTATCCTCCTAGCCTAGCCATGGATTTAGGGACTAAACCTGAGATTAGCCAATGATTTTCTATAACACTGTATCAGGGTAGATAATTAAAACTACTCCTATTTGACACAGTACATATTAAAATCATTCATCTCATCTCATTTTACCAAAATCTCATTGTAGTGAGAAAGATGCTTTTTCATAAGAAATCTTCATCACATAAAGGTAGTTTAATTATTTAGTAGTTAATGTTTAAATTTTACATTTGAGTTTTACTAGTATTTAAATAATTTAGTTTTGTTAGCATCTTACACATTCGAAATTAGTGACAGTATTTTCTTTAGATTTTTATGAGTTTTCTAGTTAATTTATCATTTCAAATTTAAACCTTCCCCATGGGATTGATGATACGCCTAAAATATATAGTGTTTTTAGACACATTTTTATACCTATTTTGGAGATATTGCGCTTTAATGGAAGGTATTTTTGTATTTTTCTTTCAGGTACAGGTAAAAAGGTGAAAAATACCTAAAGGACTGAAAAAAGATCAAATTTGGAGCAAATAGGTGAAAAATGTGCAAAAGTGTTTTGGCGTTTAAGCACTAGATCTGGCGTTTAAGCTTTTGTTCAACAGAGAAGGCCACGCCTAACCGCCAGAGGCCTTGCGCTTAAGTGCTAGTGGCTATTATTGGATGAGTGAATTCGGTTTTTGCAAATTTTGAAGAGGTTTTTGAGGCACCTATTGACTTAATAGGATGTTACAACCACCATGGACAAAAAATATTGTGAAAAGATGCATCTCTTGGGGAATTACATCAAATCAAGACACATTTTGAAGAGATACCAAGACACCTTTTGGGGAATTATAAGAGAAGGAAGACTGAGATTTTAAAAGGGGTCCTAAAAGTACTGGGAATGTTTTGAAAGTTCTAAAATTGGGGAGTTAGTTGGAGAGATTTTCAGGCGCCACATATTTATTATTTTTATTTAGTTTTATTTTGAGAGTTTTGTAAAAGAGAAGAGACTCAAAAGAGCATCAAGAGTTTGGTGGAGGACTTGAGATAAGTTCTTATCTTTTCTTTAAAACAACTTTTGGTTTTAATTAAGACTTGTTGATGGTTTGACAATGATTTCTACTTTAAAACTAAAGTATGATTTTAATTTTCTCAATAGATTCTGAGTACTTTTCTTTATCTTTCTTCTTAAAATGATAAGTAAATAAGTGTTGGTTGGAAGTTGTGGAGAGTATTGATCTTTAATGTTAGAAGAAGTTGTGACGATTTATATTCATGTACTTCATTTACTTCTTGATTTGGCCAATCTAGATGTTAAATTTTTTTGTGAGAACATGTAAGAACCGGGCTAGTATTGTCTCATTCAACAGTTGGAAAGAATCACATGAGGCTGTATGAATAAGAATGTGTTCATATGATTGAGCCGCAAATAAATAGGAAAATACTCATTGAAGGGTGTAGAGTTAGAGGACTTTAAAGTGGCAGGTTAAAGCCCCCCAACTTCATTTATTCCCCTATTTTAGGTTCTGATACGAGGTTCTGATACGAGATGTTAGCCCTAAGTGGAGGGAATCGAGGGAACTCTAGAGTGAGAGCTAGTATCTTCCCTGCCTAGCCGGTCTTCAGAACTACTTAAACGTTAAATTAGCTAATGTTCATTATAGCATCTCTAGTAAGGGTAAAGAGTATTATTGCTCCTATTTGGCACAACACAATATACATACTTTCACAACATAATTCCTATACTATTACTGATTCATGATAAAGTGAAAGTTATTTTCATATTTAGTGCTTTTCTTTTACAAAAACTCAAGTTATCTTTTTAAGTTTATTCTATTTTTATCAAAATATTAAAATTATCAAAAATATTTAAACTTTATTTACTGTGAAAACATTTTTAGTTTAAATAATTTTTTTTAAAAAATAAAAAATTTTCAAAAAAGTGCAGATTGCATATCTTCCATCTGGGTTCGATATTCAGGTTTTAATCAAAAAGTCCTATATTACTTGATAACAATACGTATACTTGCGTAGTATCCCAATATATATAAATTAAAATTTAAATTCTTATTTTCTTCAGGATCAAGTTTTTGGTTTTGTTGCGAATAAGAAAATATAAGTGAAAAATATAATTAGAATTATTGTTATAGTGTTGCATATAAGCAGTTTCGGGATCAATCGATATTTAGGACTTAAATAGAAAGTTCTTTATTACTTGATAAAAATACGTATACTTGAGTAAAATCCTAACATTAATTGCTTAAATTACTTAATCATAAATATTGCATCAAGCTTTTGGCACAGTTGTATAGTGGAGTCAAATTTTATATATTTTGCACAACTATATTTTCTTGGGATCAAGTTTTTGGGAGTACTATTAGAAAAATTCAAAAATAACAAAAAGAAACTAAAAATTTAAACAAAATGGAAAATAATTTTGATAATCAATTAACCTTTAAAAGATTATGCTAATTCGACAGCAGATGAACTTCACTTGACTATTCAAAATCCTGATGTTGTTGTTAATTCATTTGAGCTTAAACCTGCTATTATCCAATGGTACTAAATAATCAGTTTCGAGGAACACCTACTGAAGATCCTAACTTAGATCTTGCTAGTTTTCTTGAAATTTATGCTACTTTTAAATATGACGGAGTGTCTAATGATGTTGTTAGGTGATACACCTAAAATGTATAGTATTGACACCTAAAATATATAGTATTTTTAGACATATTTTTATACCTATTTTTGAGATATTGCACTTTAATGGAAGGTAGTTTTGTGTTTTTCTTGTAGATACAGGTAAAAAGGGAGAAAAATGCTTAAAGCTGTGAAAAGGATCAAATTTGGAGCAAAAATGTGAAAAACGTGCAAAAGAGTTTTGGCTCCTAAGTGCCAGATCCGGTGCTTAAGAGCCAGATCTAGCGTTTAAGCACGATTAAACAGAGAAGGCTGTGCCTAAGCTCCAGATGCCTCGCGCTTAAGTGCCAGTGGCAGTTATTGGGCGAGTAAATTCAATTTCTATGAATTCCGAAGAGGTTTTTTAGGCACCCATTAGCTTAATAGGTGATTATAACAACCATGGACGAAAATCATCACGAAAGGATTCATCTCTTGGGGAAATACATTGAATCTAGACATATTTTGAAGAGAAACCAAGACACATTTTGGAAAATTATAAAAAAAAGAAGATTGAGACTTTGAAAGAGGTCTTGAAAGTATTGGATAGTTCTTAAGGTTCTCGTTTGGGGAGTTAGTTCAGAGAGATTTTCAGGCATCACTTTTACTTTTATTTTATCCTTTTTGTCATTTTATTTTGAGTGATTGTAAAGAGAAGAGAATCAAAGGATTTTCAAGAGTTTGGTGGAGGACTTGAGATAAGTTTTTATCTTTTTGTTTTGAGACTCCTTTTGCTTTTAATTGAGACTTGTTGTTTATTTGACAATAATTTCTTCTTTTAAACCAAAGAATGTTTTTGTTTTCTCCATGGATTCTAAGTAGTTTTCTTTATCTTTCTTCTTAAAATGATAAGTAATTAAGTTTTGGATGGAAGTTGTGGAAAGTATTGATCTTCAATGATGGAAGAAGTTGTGATGATTTAAATCCATGCACTTCATTTACTTCTTAATTTGGCCAATCCAGATGTTAAAATTTGTTGTGAGAACATGTAAAAATCGGGTTGGTATTGTCTGAGTCCTTACACTGCATTTGGAATTATTCTGACCAAACATCTGAATTTTGAAAAATGTAGTTCATATGATTGAGTGCAC
>NW_018219629.1:258206-260865 GCF_001263595.1 Phalaenopsis equestris | reverse complement strand
AACTTGGTTTATTATTTTAGGTTCTGATACAAGAATGTTAGCCCCCGGGTGAAGGGAATCGAGAGAACTCTAGAGTGAGAGCTAGTATCTTCCCTGCCTAACCTGTCTTCAGAACTATTCAAACTTTAAATTAGCTAATGTTCTTTATAGCATCTCTAGTAAGGGTAAAGAATATTACTGCTCCTATTTGACACAACACAATTTGCATACTTCCAAAACAGAATTCTTATACTTATTACTGATTCATAACAAGAAGAAAGATATTTTAATATTTAGTGCTTTTCTTCTACAAAAACTCTAGTTATCTTTTTAAATTGTTATTGTTCTCTCAAAATATTAAAAATACAAAAAATATTTAAATTTTCATTACTGTAAAAATCATCTTTAGTTTAGATAATTATCTTTTTATTTAAAATAGAAAGTTTGTTGTTCAATAGTGCATATTGTGTATTCTCCCTGTGAGTTCGATATTCAGGTCTTACTGAAAAAGTCTTATATTACTTGATAATGATACGTATACTTGCGTAGTATGCCAATATATAGAAATTAAAAGTTTAATTTTTATTTTTCTTCATGTTCAAGTTTGTGGTTTTCTTGCAAAGTAAGGAAATATAAGTTCAATATAATCTGAATTATTGTTGTACTTTGCGTATTAGTAGTATCCAGGGATCAAGTTTTTGGCGCTGTCGTCGGGGAGAAATTGATTTTAAAAGAAAATTCCTTTTTTTAGAAAGTCTTATTTAAACTTTAAGTTATCTTATTTTATTTTATTTTATTTTATTATATGTTAGTGTACGTGTAATTTAGGTTCTCAAGTACTAGTGCCCTACGATTCTAAATTAGAAAGAACTATTAGAAAAAAAAAAAAAACCAAAAAAATTATAAATTTTGAAAAATCCAAAAAAATTATAGAAATGGTAGACCAAAATAATCAAAATGCTGAAATTCATCAAGAGTTTAGACCTTTAAGAGATTATGCCAACCCTACTGTAGATGAACTTCATTGCAGTATTTAAAAACCTACTGTAGTGGCTAATTCATTTGATTTTAAACCTGTCATTATCACATGGTATCAAATAATAAATTCGGGAGATCACCAACTGAAGATCCAAATTTACATCTTGCTAATTTTCTAGAATTGTGCGCCACATTTAAATATAATTGTGTATCAGATGATGCCATAAGACTTACGTTATTACCTTTATCACTCAGGGATAAATCTAAGATGTGGTTGAATTTGTTAGCACATAAATCTATCAGAACTTGAGGTGATATAACACAAAAATTAGTTGCTAAATATTTTCCACCATAAAAAACTACAAAGCTTAGAAATGATATTACATCTTTTAATCAGTTTGAAGGGGAATCTATTTATGAAGCATGGGAGAGATTTAAAGAACACTTAAGAAAGTGTCCACACCATGTGATACCAGATTGGTTAATAATTAAAACTTTTTATAATGGATTAGTTGGATCTCTTAGATCAATTATCAATGCAGCTGCTGGTGGGTCATTGATGTCAAAACCATTTCATGACGCTTAAGGTTTAATTGAAGAAATGGCTACAAATATTTTTTAATGCCATTCTGAGAGGGTAAATCCAAAGAAAGTAGCCAATATTCGTGAAACTGATGCATTTACCATGTTAGCAAATCAAGTTGCTGCAATTTTAAGGAAGTTAGACCAATTTGGAATGAATTTTTATCAACCAATTTTCATGATTGAAGAGAATTCATTAAGCCAAATGGTAAATTCTCAAGCATCATTAAAAACATTAAATGCCGTAAATAATAAGCAAAATAACCCATATTCAAATTATTATAACCTAGGTTGGAAGAACAATCCCAACTTTAACTGAAATAACAATTTGCGTAGTAATAATCAACAATGGGGGAACAACCAAGGAAACCCATTGGGAAATTGGAACAACCAAGGGAATAATAATTTTAGATCTACTTATCCTCCAGGTTATAACAGTAATACACAGTTTACAGTTTAAGGAGAAGAAGTGAGAAGAAGTTGTATATAGAAGAAGTAGTGTTACAAATGGGAAATTAATTACAAAGTCAAGCAGCTATAATTAGAAATATTTAGAATCAACTTAGGCAAATAGAAAATTCGTTAAGTAATAGATCCCAAGGAGCACTTAATACTGAATCAAATCCAAAATACCAGAATAAAGAACAAGTAAAAGCCATTCAACTTAGAAGCGGAAGATAGTTGGAAGGTCAGGTTCAAAAAGAAATTGAAGTAGAGAGAGAAGAAATTAAAGAATCAAAAGAGAAAGATCCAAAAGATTCTGAAAAACCTATTTCTCCACTAAAAATTGATTTGGAAAAACCACCACCTCCATTTCCTCAGAGGCTTCCTCAGCAGAAGTTGGATAAGCAATTTTCAAAATTTCTAGAAATATTTAAGAAGCTTACGATTAATATTCCATTTACTGAAGCCTTAGAAAAAATGTCGAGCTTTTTAAAGTTTATGAAGCATATTCTCAATAGGAAAAGGAAGTTTGAAGACAATGAGACTGTTGCAATTAGTGAGGAGTTTAGTGTTATAATTCAAAAGAAGCTTCCTAAAAAGCTTAAAGATCCTGGTAGCTTTACAATTCCATGTGCTATAGGAGACAGATTTTATGGGAAAGCTTTATGTGATTTAG
>NW_018219629.1:249043-258075 GCF_001263595.1 Phalaenopsis equestris | reverse complement strand
TAGTGAAAGTGGATCAATTTATCTTTCCTGTTGATTTCATTGTGCTAGATATGGAGGAAGATAAAGAGGTACCTATCATTTTAGGAAGTCCTTTTCTAGACCTTTTCTAGAATCATTTTAGGAAGTCCTTTTCTAGACACAGGAAGAGAAATGATAGATGTGCAGAAAGGGGAATTAACGATGTGTGTTACTTTTAACACTGTTACTTTTAACATTTAAAATCAATGAAATACCCTACAAAAGGTAAAAATAATGAATGTTATAGGATGGATGTTATAAGATATCTAAGTTAATGCCATTTTAAAACTACTTGTAAAAAATAATCTGAAGAAAAATATTTGGAACAAGAGCAAAAAGAGGAATTAGATCAATGTGAAGAACTTTTTAAGGATGATTCAAACTATGTTCGAGAAAGTTGTTTGAAAGTTGGGACACGATAGACAAAGATAAATCATTTTGACCATCTATTGAAAAACCTCCAGAATTAGAGTTGAAGTTACTTCCTGATCATTTAAAATATGCCTTTTTAGGAGATTCCTCTACTTTACTAGTTATAATTTCCTCAAAATTAATAATGGAAGAAGACTAAAGGTTGATGAAAATTATGAAAAATTTTAAGAAAGTCTTTGCATGGACAACTGCTGATACTAAAGGACTCAGTCATTCAATTTGTATGCATAAAATTCATATGGAAGAGAACTACAAACCCAGGGCTGATCCACAAAGGAGATTGAATCTCGTTATGAAAGAAGTTGTAAGGAAAGAAAATTTAAAGTGGTTAGATGCTGGAATTATCTACTCTATTTCAAATAGTACATGGGTTAGTCCAATTCATTGTGTTCCTAAGAAAGGAGGAGTAACTGTAACTGTAAATGAACATAATGAGTTAATACATACTAGACAAGTTACAGGGTGGAAAAAATGCATTGATTATAGAAAATTAAATCTTGCCACTAGGAAAGATCATTTTTCATTACCCTTTCTAGATCAAATGTTGGATAGACTAGCTGGGCATAAATAATTTTATTTTTTGGATGGATATACTGGTTATCACTAAATTCAAATATCTCCTGAGGATCAAAAGAAAACAATGTTTACCAGTCCTTATGGTACTTTTGCTTTTAGAAGAATGCCCTTTAGTTTATGTAATGCCTCTGCTACATTTCAAAGATGTATGATGATAATTTTTTGTGATTTAATTGAAAAACGGATTGAAGTATTCATGGATGACTTTTTAGTGTTTGGAACTTCATTTGACTCATGTTTAGAACATTTATCTAAAGTTCTTAAGCGTTGTGAAGAAACAAATTTAGTCCTTAACTAGGAAAAGTTTCAATTTATGGTTACAGGAGGAATTGTATTCGGACATCAAATATTATAAAATTGTATGGAAGTAGATCCTGCTAAAATTTAAGTGATCACTAATTTACCTTATTAATTTACAAGTGATCACTAATTTACCTTATCCAACAAATGTAAGGGAAATTGGGACTTTTTTAGGACATGCTGGATTCTACAGGTGATATATTAAAAAAATTTTCAAGGATTGCTAAGCTTTTATGCCATTTACTGGAGAAAGATGCAATTTTCAATTTTGATGAGGAATGCCTAAATGCTTTTATGTTATTAAAAGAAAAACTAATCACTGCACCAATTATAGTTTCACCAAACTGGGAAAAACTTTTTGAATTAATGTGTGATGCTAGCGATTATGCTATTGTAGCTGTTTTAGGAAAATGATATGATAAAATTTATGAAGGATATTCTCAACAGGAAAAGTAAGTTTAAAGATAAGGAGACTTTTGCACTTAGCGAGGAGAAATTCAAAAGAAGATTCCTAAAAAGCTTAAAGATCCTGGTAGCTTTACAATTCCATGTGCAATAGGAGACATATTTTGTGGGAAAGCGTTATGTGATTTAGGTGCAAGAATTAACCTTATGTCATTACCAAAATTTAAAAGATTGAGATTAGGAGAAATAACCCCTACTACTGTAACTCTATAGTTAGCAAATCATTCGATAACATACCCTAAAGGAGTTATAGAAGTTGCCCTAGTGAAAGTGGATCAATTTATCTTTCCTATTGATTTCATTGTGCTATATATAGAGGAAGATTAAGAGATACCTATCATTTTGGGGAGACCTTTCCTAGTCATAAGATAAGCAATGATAGATGTGCAGAAAGGGGAATTAACAACGTGCGTCAATGATCAAACTGTTACATTTAACACTTCAAAATCAATGAAATTCCTTGCAAAAGGTAAGGATAATGAATGTTATAGGATGGATGTTATAAGATATCTAAGTGAATGTCATTTTAAAATTACTTATGAAGAAAAAGATTTGGAACATGAGTCCTTATGGTACTTTTGCTTTTAGAAGAATACTCTTTGGTTTATGTAATGCCCCTGCCATTTCAGTGTTTGGAACTTCATTTGACTCATGTTTAGAATATTTATCCAAAGTTCTTAAGCGCTGTGAAGAAACAAATTTAGTACTTAACTGGGAAAAATGCCAATTTATGTAGCAAGAGGAATTGTATTAGGACACCAAATATTAGAAAAATGTGTGGAAGTAGATCCTGCTAAAATTCAAGTGATCGCTAATTTACCTTATCCAACAAATATAAGAGAAATTAGGTGTGTTTTAGGACATGCTGGATTCTATAGATGATAGATTAATGACTTTTCAATGATTGCTAAGCCTTTATGCCATTTACTGGAGAAAGATGCAATTTTTAATTTTGATGAGGAATGCCTTAAAGCTTTTAAGTTATTAAGGGAAAAAACTAATCACTGCACCAATTATAATTTCACCAAACTGGGAAAAACCTTTTGAATTAATGTGCGATGCTAGTGATTATGCTATTGGAGCTGTTATAGGACAAAGATATGATAAAATTTTCAAAGTTATTTACTATGCTCCTAAAACTCTTAATGAAACTCAAATTAATTATACAACAACTGAAAAAGAGTTATTAGTAATAGAATATGCTTTTGATAAATTTAGATCACATTTAATTGGAACTCTTTGTGTAGTGCATACAGATCATTCTGCTATTAAGTATTTAATGAAAAAGAAGGATGCTAAACCTAGACTTATAAGATGTATTCTTCTTTTACAAGAATTTGATTTTGTAATAGTAGATCTGAAGGGGATTGAAAATCAAATTGTTGATCATTTTTCTAGGCTTGAATTAGAAAAACCACTCCTTTTTGAAAATGAAATTAATGAACATTTTTGAGATAAAAAAATGTTCACTATTAATGAGTGGTGTGTTCTGTGGTATGCCGACAATGTGAAATTTATTGTTAGTGATATTATACCCTATGGAATGACATACCAACAGAAGAGAAAATTTATTTATGAAGCTAAGACTTATTTTTGGTATGACCCATTTTTATATAAACAAGGAAAGGATTTCATTATTTGAAGCTATGTACCATTAGAAGAAACTTATTAGATTATCCAAAAATATCATAATTCTAATTTTGGGGCACATTTTGGTGTTAATAAAACAATATACATAATTTTACAATTTGGATTTCATTGGCCTACAATTTTTAGAGATGTTAATGCTTGTGATAAATGTCAAAGAGTAGGCAATATTTCTAGAAGAAATGAGATGCCCCTCAATTATATGCTAGAAGTTGAAATATTTGATGTTTGGCGATTAGATTTCATGAGACCATTTCTGCCATATTTTTGAAATTTATGTATTCTCTTAGCAGTGGACTATGTATCCAAATGGATAGAAGCTATTGCTTTACCTCAATGTGATGCTCAAAGTGTTGCAAAATTTTTAAAAATAAATATATTTTATAGATTTGGGATGCCAAGTGTTGTCATTACTGATGGGGGAAGTCATTTTTAGAATGCCATAATGGAGAAATTATTAAAGAAATATCAATCATAGGATTGCTATTGCTTATCATCCTCAGACAAGTGGTTTGGTTGAATTATCCAACTGGGAAATTAAAAGAATTAAGGAAAAATCTGTGAATCCAACAAAAATGGATTGGTCAGTCAAACTTGATCATGCTTTGTGGGCTTATAGGACTGCATACAAAACTCGTATAGGAATGTCCCCATATAGGCTAATACTTGGAAAAGCTTGTCACTTACCAATTGAACTTGAGCATAAGACATATTGGGCGATTAAAAAGTTCAATTATAATTTGAAAGATGCTGGTAAGAAAAGATTGTTACAATTAAATGAGCTTGAAGAGAAGGAATGAGTCTTATGAAAGTGCCAAAATTTATAAAGAAAAGATGAAGATGTGGCATAATCAAAGGATTCTTACTAAAAATTTTCATCCAGGGCAACAAGTTTTGCTATATAATTCAAGGTTAAGATTATTTCAAGGCAAAATTAAGTCCAAGTGAATGTGCCCATTTATTGTGATTAAAGTTTATCCCTATGGAGTTGTGGATATTAAAGATCCTAAGTCTGAGAAAATATTTAAAGTTAATGGGCATAGACTGAAACCTTATTTTATAGGTGATGAGTGTAAGTTTAATGATGGAATGATGTTGGGTCAACCAGAGTAAGAGTAAGCAGTGGTTACGTCGGGCTGACGACGTAAAACCAAGCGCTTTGTGGGAGGCACCCATAATTATCAGTGTGTTTTTACTTTGATTGTTGTTTTTTGTGTGATTAAGAAAATTTGGTGTAGTATTTTTGAGACTATTATGTGTTAGTATTTATTTTAAGACTTTATTTAGTGATCTGGATATATTAAAATGAGAATATGGATGTTAAGTTGACTAGTGCAAAAATGTGCACTAGCGTTTAAGCGCCAAATCCGATGCTTAAGCGTGACGGTTTAAAAACATTTGCAAAATTAATATTCTAGAAGGGAAAACTGTATAGAAGTTAGCAAAATTGTACCACATCTTAGAGAAAAAACATGATTACATTTCTAGGAGTTATTGGAAGGATTTAAGCCTATAAATTGAAGGGTTTAGTGAAGGAATTTCACCCCAGATCATTTCTAGCCCTAAAGTCTAAGCTAGCCCTAAAGTCTAAGCTAAAGTCTAAGAGAGAGAGAGAGAGAGAGTTTAAGATGATGTCTTCATGGGACATGGATTTGAAGAAGAAGGAGGAGACCATGAGGAAGAAACTCATTTGTCAAAGTGCACAAGAGATGTATAACTATTTCTTAGCCGTTAGTATTTAAGGGATATCAGAGAAGATCAACAAAATTAAGAATACCATGTCTGTACTGGAGACTAAGGTATTGAAGATTCATGCACATCTTTAGCATATTGGATGGAAATTGAAAATACAATTTAGCCACACTAGTTATATAGAAGAAGCGGATAAGGAGATGTTTCCTAAGCAAAAGTGGATTCAAGAAGATTGCATCAGAGCACGTCACCACCGTCCATTTTATCAACTTTATATTCCAGTTTCCCCAGGAGAGACTGATGAAAGACCTGAATTTGTTCATACTAATGAAGAATGGAATTAATTTATATGTTTAATGTTATGTTTTTTTGTGTTTAAAGACTTTGTCTTTATGTGTTTTAGTGCTTAAGACTTACTTTTAGTGTTTGTGTTACTTAGGTGTTTAATTGTGAAAAATTGTTAAGTGTTTATATTTAGGAAAAGTTTCTCATCCAAGACTATTTGAAATAAGAACTAAGTGTTTAAATGTATTTGTACTTGTTTGCGAATTAATATAAGTTTGTTTGTGTGAAATTTTGTGTTGTTTTAGCCTCAAATTGAAATTTTTATTAAAGAGAATTTTGAGATAAATGATAGTTACAGGATGTTGAAAATAGTCATTTAAGTGTTATGAAATCATTTAGGGGTGATTTACTTAGGAATAAGAGCATTTTACTTTCATTTGAAATTTTTAAAAATCGTTCACTGGCACCTAAGCGCCACATCTCGCGCTTAAGCGCAAGCAAACCCGAGAGGTAGACGCCTAAGCGCCACTTACTTGTGCTTAAGTGCCAGTTCACGAAAACTAGTTCGCGAACAGATTGAGCCAAAAATTGCCATTTTTATCCTCCCGTCATCTTCAACCTCTTAAAAATGCAAATTTGGAAAGCTAGGGCACACCATTAAGTAGAGATTTGTTGGTGGAATTAAAAAAAATTTGCTAGATTCAGATTTCTTAAGGTAAGAGCTTTACTTCTATGCAAAAATTTTGGATTTTCCCCATGTGTTTTGAGTATATTTGGAAGAATTTTAAAATTCACAATTCATGGTGAAAAATGAGGAAAAATTTATGAAAATTACAAAAAAAGTGTAGTTTAAGCTTTTGGAAGTTTAGTTTAGTGGTTTAGACTTGATTTTTGAAGTTATTGTTGGAATTTATCAAATTTGTAGAATGGCACCAAGAATGAAGAGGAGCAAAGGCAAAGCCCCTTTTGGTTCAAGTAAATTTTTAAGTTCAAAAGCTCAAGATCGGTATAGTGATGTGTTGCAATTATGCAAACTGATTCAAGAGTTATGTTTTAGAAATTCGGGTGGATACATGGAACTATTAATTTTTTACCGATAGTGGGAACAATTATGTTGTTTCTCTGTTGTGCCAGTTATTTCTGTTGTGAGGGAGTTCTATGAAAATCTCTCTGAAGCTGATGACAATAGAGTTATGGTTCGAGGAAAGTTGGCACCTTTTTTGTCAGAGGTAATCAACTTGTTTTACCATTTACCACCGGATACATTATGTTTTTATGCAAATTATAGCCCTACTGAAGCGGAGTTAGATGAGATTATTTTATACTTGATTATTGGGAGAGGACTTTGGAAGATAACTAATGGGAGGAGAGTAAATTTCCCAACTTCAAAGTTATGTGCACCTTTAAAGGCCTGACACTATTTCATTTCCGCTCGTCTGCTTCCTATCAATCATCTCAGTGAAGTGACCAGAGAAAGAGCGACGTTGAACTATTGTATTCAAGAGGGAAAGCTCATCAACATTGGAGCTTTGTTATGTCAGACAATCATCAGTTCTACTACAACTGTTACAACTGCAGGTCCGGGATTTGCTTCCTTGATCTTTTCTTTGTGTGAGCAGGCTGGAGTTAAATATGATAGCTGGGAGGAAGTATTATTAACTCTAAAGCCGATCACTAAGGTGAATGTGAAAATTTATTCTGAGCATTCAATTTTTGGCTGGAGAGGAGGATTTTCTCGATGCTATGGAATGGAGACATCTACTGCTTCTACCTCTGTTGCTTCTACATCTAGACTATCTACCTCACGTGCTTCTATATCTCGAGGTGAGTCTACTAGAACCCAAGATCTATTATTGTATAGGATGATGGATAACATTAATTTTACTGCTGATAGGGTGCAAAATTTCGAGCGTTTTGCAGAGCATACTGATAGGTATAATGGGAGAAAAAAGTGATTACGAAGAAAAATTTCACTCATCTATGGAGAGCCTCATTAGGGGTAACCAAGGTGTGCAATTTCCTTTATGTCCTAGATACCCTGATTATGAGCCTGCAAAAGTTTAATATTGCGATGATTCTGAGGATGAGGAGTTGGATTGAGATATTTTTATTTTTGTTCATGTTGAAGACTATGTGGTATGGGCTTGCTACATTTGCATCTGTGTGTTGATTTAAACTATGTGATGTGGTTTGTACTTTTATGTTTAAGTGTGAATTGTGATGTGATGTGCTTTCATGATTTGGACTTGAACATGACTTGAGACATGTATGTTTGTGTACTTGTGTATGTATGTTTACTTGTTTAGAATTGTGATGTGTGAGACTTTTATTTTTAATTGTATTGTAATGTTTGTGTTAGTTAGTAGTTTGTTTTAAAATTCTATTGTAGTAATTATTGGGAGTATTGGGATTTAGTTAGTTTAGAACTTAATTTAATTCTATATCTGTTGTAAAGTTAAAAATCTAGCTAACTTAGATCTTAAATTTAAATTCCTGAAATTGCTACCCTGTATTTTTCTTTTATCATGTTAGTGTGTTTGTTTTTATGTTGAGATCGTGAAATCAAGTTAGTGTGTTAGTTTACTTTTATGTTTATTCCCACTACTTAGAAGTCTATTGAATCTCTACATATTAAATTGAAATGAAAATGTAGAAAATTTGATCAAAAATTAATTTTACTCCAATTTTTAGTTTTATACTTGTATGTTTAAAAATTTCTGTTAGTATATTATTTTAAATTTTCATTCTTACTTATAATATCTGATGCTAAACTGTTTAATCTGTTAAAAATTTAAGTTTGGGGGGGATGAAAAATATTTTCAAAACGGAAGTTTTACTTGTTCTCAAATGTGCTACAAGTGAATTTGATTTGAAAAGAAAAAAAATTGAAAAAAAAATTGATTATGTATATATGATTATGTATATAAAGTTATATTAGCGAAGTAAAATTTGATTTTAGAAATGAGTAAGAAAATTTAGTTAAAATTTTTAGTACTGAAGAAAAACTTTAAATTAAAAACTTTTTAAATGAGAAAATGATTAATATTTTAGGTAATTTAGGTAACTATCTTTAGTAAGAAAAATTATATTTTTGAAAAATTTAGATAATTTAGAATTTTATTTTTAATACTTAAATTTCTTTTATTAAAATAAATTTCAAAACTATTGTTATTTTTATAAGTAAAAGACTTATATCAAGACTTTGCTTTAGGAAAGGAGAAGTGGAATTTGAAATTATTAAAGGCCTATCCAGATATAACAATCCTTGTCTGAAAAAGAAAAATAAAAGAAAAAAGAGAAAGAAAAGAAAAAGAAAAAGAAAAAGAAAAAGAAAAAAAAAGAAAAAGAGAAAAAAAATATTAGGAAGGAGAAGCTTGAGGAACAGTGCCTAATAAAAAAATGGTTCTACATTTGATCTTTTTAAAGTATAAGAGTTGAGAAACTTTTATGCTTACAGATATAATGTAGTAAGTAAAATTATTTTTAATGAAAATTTTTAAGTAGAGATAATAAAAGAACTAAATTCTAAGATTGAAAAATCCACAATACATTTCTGATTTAAGGGGGGATTTTTTTATATTTCTTTTATTTTCATCTTTCTTAACTTTAAGAATTTT
>NW_018219629.1:228566-249005 GCF_001263595.1 Phalaenopsis equestris | reverse complement strand
CTAAATTGGACTACTATATTTCTAAATCTAAATTTTAGTAGCTCCTAAAGAAACTCATATACATATCATAGATATTTAGTTCTTAAAGATTGAAGTGTCACTTGAGGACAAGTAACATTTTAAGTTTGGGGGATTTTGATACATCTAAAATATATAGTATTTTTAGACACATTTTTAAACCTATTTTTGAGATATTGCCCTTTAATGGAAGGTATTTTTGTGTTTTTCCTACAGATACAGGTAAAAAAGAGTGAAAAATGCTTAAAGAAGTGAAAAAGGATCAAATTTGGAGAAAAAATGTGAAAAATGTGCGAAAGAGTTTTGGTGCCTAAGCGCTAGATCTGGCGCTTAAGCACCAGTTAAACAGAGAAGGCCGTGCCTAAGCTTTAGATGCACCTTGCTTAAGCGTCAGAGGAAGTTATTGGGTGAGTAAATTTGGTTTCTGCAAATTTTGAAGAGGCTTTTGAGGCACCCATTGGCTTAATAGGTAGTTATAACCCCCATGGACAAAAATTATCACGAAAGGATGCATCTCTTGGGAAAATACATTGAATCTAGACATAATTTGAAGAGAAATCAAGGCACCTTTTGGAAATTTATAAAAGAAAGAAGATTGAGACTTTAAAAGAGGTCCTGAAAGTATTAGAAAGTTTTGAAAGTTCTCATTAGGGGAGTTAGTTCGGAGAGATTTTTAGGCACCACTTTTACTTTTATTTTTATCCTTTTTGTTATTTTATTTTAAGTGATTGTAAAGAGAAGAGAATCAAAAGAACTTAAAGAGTTTGGTGGAGGACTTGAGATAAGTTTTTATCTTTCTGTTTTGAGACTACTTTTGGTTTTAATTGAGACTTGTTGTTGGTTTGACAATGATTTCTTCTTTTAAACTAAAGTGTGGTTTTGTCTTCTCCATGAATTCAGAGTAGTTTTCTTTATATTGATCTTCAATGATGGAAGAAGTTATGATGATTTAAATCCATTCACTTCATTTATTTCTTGATTTGGCCAATCCAGACGTTAAAATTTGTTGTGAGAACACGTAAGAACTGGGCTGGTATTGTCTCAGTCAACAATTAGAAAGAATCACATGAGGTTGTTTGAATGAGAATGTAGTTCATATGATTGAGTGCAAATACATAGGAAAATATTCATTGAAGGGTGTAGAGTTAGAGGAATTTGAAGTGACAGGTTAAATCCCCCAACTTGGTTTATTATTTTAGGTTCTGATACGAGAGTGTTAGCCCCCAGGTGAAGGGAATCGAGAGAACTCTAGAGTGAGAGCTAGTATCTTCCATGCCTAACCGGTCTTCAAAAATATTCAAACTTTAAATTAGCTAATGTTCTTTATAGCATTTCTAGTAAGGGTAAAGAATATTATTTCTCCTATTTGGCACAACATAATTTACATACTTCCACAACAGAATTCTTATACTTATTACTGATTCATAAAAAAAAAAGATATCTTCAAATTCAGTGTTTTTCTTCTACAAAAACTCTAGTTATCTCTTTTAAATTATTATTTTTCTATCAAAATATTGAAAATACCAAAAATAATTAAATTTTCACTACCGCAAAAATCATCTTTAGTTTATATAATTATCGTTTTATTAAAAATAGAAAGTTTGTTGTTCAATAGTGCATATTGCGTATTCTCCCTATGGGTTCGATATTCAGGTCTTAATCAAAAAGTCCTATATTACTTGATAACGATACATATACTTGCGTAGTATCCCAATATATATAAATTAAAAGTTAAATTCTTATTTATATTTAGGATCAAGTTTTCTTTTTTGTTACAAAGTAAGGAAATATTAGTGAAATATAATCTGAATTATTGTTGTACTTTGCATATTAACAATATCTAGGGATCACTAGGCTTATGCGTTTTCCTTTTTCATGAAGGGATAAAGCTAAAGCTTGGTTAAATTCATTAGCACCTAGATCTACCTAGACTTGGGGAGAACTATCACACAAATTCTTGGCTAAATATTTTCCACCCTCGAAAACCACTAAGCTTAGAAACAATATTACAACTTTTTGTCAGTTTGAAGGGGAATCGATATATAAAGCCTTGGAAAGATTTAACGATTTTCTTAGAAAATGCTCACACCATGCTTTACCAGATTGGTTAATAATTCAAACATTTTACAATGGATTAGTAAGATCACTTAGATCTACTATAGATGTTACTGCAGGTGGATCACTAACGTCAAAACCTTTTGATGAAGCATACTCTTTAATCGAAGAAATGAATACTAACAATTTTCAATGGGCCTCTGAAAGGGTAAATCCTAAGAGAGTAGCTAGTGTTCATGATTCTGATGCAATGTCTATTTTAGTATCTCAAATTGCTACTATTTTGAAAAATATTGATCAAATTGGAGTGAACTATTCTCAAATACCCCCAGGATTAGAGGAAAATTTATTAGGACATATAATTGATACTCAATCATCGTATGAAACTTTAAATGTTATAAATAATTGAAATAACAATCCCTATTCTAATTATTATAACCCTGGATGAAAAAATCACCCTAATTTTAGTTGGAATAATTATAAAAAATTGGTGAATCCCTCTAGAAATTTGAACAACCAATGAAATCCTATGTTTCGACCCATAAGTTAAGAAAAAGAAGTTGAAAATGAAAAAGTAATGTTGAACATGAGAAATAAAATACATAATCAAGGGGCTGCTATTAGAAATATTGAAAATCAATTAGGACATATTGCTACTGCACTTAGTAACAGACATTCTGGAATTCTTCTGAGTACTGTAGAAGGTAAATTAAAGTTATTCAAATAATTTAGTGGAAAAGAAGTTAAAACAAGGATCTAAAGAGAAATTAAAGTTGATGAAGAGAAGGAAGAAATGGAAAGTGACCAAAATGAAAATGAACAAACATAAGGTCCTTTAGAAAAACCATTACCTTTGTTTCCTCAAAGACTGAAGCAGAAGAATAAAGATAAACAATTTACAAAATTTTTGGAAATCCTTAAGAAGTTAACGATAAGCATTCCTTTGGTTGAAGCTTTGGAGCAGATGCTAAGTTATGTGAAATTTATGAAGGGTATACTAAACAAGAAAAGGAAGTTTACAAATCATGAGACCGTTGCACTCAGTGAAAAGTGTAGTGTTATTATTCAGAAAAAAGCTTCCTGAAAAATTAAAAGATCCTAGTAGCTTTACTATACCTTGTCCTATTGGTGAAAAGTTTTTTGGAAAAGCTTTATGTGATTTAGGAGCCAATATTAATCTTATGCCTCTATCTATCTTTAAACGTTTAGGTTTGGGAGAGATTTCCTCTACTAATGTAACACTTTAGTTAGCTAATCGATCAATAACTTATCCAAAAGGACTTATAGATGATATATTAGTAAAAGTGGATAAATTTATTTTCTCTATAGACTTTATAGTATTAGATAAGAATGAAGATAAAGAGATTCATATTATTTTAGGGCGACCATTTCTTGCAACAGGACAACCTATGATAGATGTGCAAAAATGAGAATTAATAATGAAATTTAATGACCAAGAAGTAAAATTTAATATTGCAAAAGTTATGAAATATCCTGCAATAGAAACAAACAATGAATGTTCATAATGGAACCAACTGATTATCTGAGTAATGAGCAATTTAAGAAAGAGTGAAGATAAATTAAAGCAAGGAGAATTTTTTAAAAACAAGGACGAAATGATAGAAGTGGATTTAGATTATATTCAGGACAAATTTGAAACGTTAGATTTGATGGAAAACAATAATAAAAATCTTATTCCTTCAAGCATTAAACCACCAGAAATTGAACTGAAGATATTAACTGCCCATTTAAATTATGTATTTTTTGGAGAGTCAACTACATTTCCTGTTATTGTATCTTCTGAGTTAACTGAAATTCAAGAACAAAAATTAATATAAATTTTAAGGAGATATAAAAAGACTTTTGGATGGACTTTAGCAGAAAATTTAAAATAGTTGGATGCTGGAATTATATATCCTATTCCATACAGTGCTTAGATAAGTCCAATTCACTGTATTCCAAGGAAAGGAGGATTGACCATTGAAGAAAATGAGAAAAATGAACTAATTCCAATAAGATAAGTTACTGGTTGACAAATTTGTATTGACTATAGAAAATTAAATATGGCCACCAGAAAAGATCACTTTCCTTTACCCTTTCTAAGCCAAATGTTGGATAGATTGGCTGGAAGTAAATATTATTGCTTTTTAGATGGATATACCGGGTATCACCAAATTTCAATTGCTCAAGAGGATTAAGAGAAAACAACATTTACAAGCCCATATGAAATATTTACTTTTCGTAGAATGCCTTTTGGACTATGCAATGCACCTGCAACATTTCAAAGATGTATGATGTCAATTTTTAGCAATTTTATTCAACATGGAATGGAAGTGTTTATGGATGATTTTTTATATTCTGAACTTCATTTGAATTATGTTAAAATAAGTTAGAGAAATTTTTGGAAGTATGTGAAAAAATCAACCTAGTACTAAATTGGGAAAAATGTCAATTTATGGTTGCAGGAGGTATTGTACTTAGACATAAAATTTCTGAAAATGGCATGGAAATAGATCCTGAAAAAATTCAAGTTATTTAAAAATTATGACCTCCTACTAATGTTAGAGGGATAAGAAGCTTTCTAGGATATGTTGGTTTCTATAAGCGCTACATAAAAATTTTTCAAAAATAACTAAGCCATTATGCCAACTTTTAGAAAAAGATCCAAATTTGATTTTAATGAGGAATGCATAAAAATCATTTAAATTATTAAAAGAAAAATTAATCACTGAACCTATAATAGTTCCACTTGATTGGGAAAAACCATTTGAAATAATGTGTGATGCTAGTGATTATGCTATTGGGGCTATTTAAGGACAAAGGCACAATAAAGTTTTTAAAGTAATATATCATGCCAGTAAAACTCTAATTGATACTCGAATTAACTACACTACTACAGAAAGAGAGTTATTAGCTATTATTTATGTCTTTGATAAATTTAAACCTTACTTAATTGGAACTAAATGTATAGTGCATACAGATCATTCTGCTATTAAATACTTGATGCAAGAGAAGGATACTAAACCAAGATTAATTCAATGGATACTTTTTTTGCAAGAGTTTGATTTCACTATAGTTCATAGAAAGAGAAATGATAATCGAATAGCTGATCATTTGTCTAGACTTGAAAAAGAAATATTAACTAATTTTACAAATAAATTTTATAAATGAAATTTTAGAGAATTTCCCTGATGAACAATTATATAGTATTGATGAAGTGAATGTATCGTGGTATGCTGATATAGTAAATTATATTGTAAGTGATATTCTACCTGATATTAAAAAAAATCCATAATTAAAGAAATTTATTTATGATTCAAAATTCTATTTTTGTGATGACCCATATTTATATAAACAATGTAAAGATCTAATTATGAGAAGGTGTGTGCCTTGTGAGAAAAGTCAACAGATAATTGAACGATGCCATGATTCTGAATTTGGAGGACATTTTGGAACAAATAGAACGGTATATAAGATTTTGCAAGCTGGATTTTGTTGGTCTACTCTTTTTAGAGATGTTAATGAATATATTAAAACATGCGATTGATGTCAACGAGTAGGAAATATTTCTAAGAGAAATTAAATGCCTCTAAATTATACATTAGAAGTTGAAATTTTTTTATGAGTGGGGATTAGATTTTATGGGACCATTTATGTCTTCATTTAGAAATTTATATGTATTAATTGTTGGTGATTATATTTCTAAATGGATTGAAGCTATTCTAAATTTTTAATTAAAAATAATTTTACAAGATATGGAATGCTGAGAGTAATTATTGCTGATGGAGGATCTCATTTTAGGAATAAGAGAATCGAAGAATTAATTAAGAAATATGATATTATGCATAGATTATCTACTTCTTATCATCCTTAGACTAGCGGTCTAACAGAGATATCAAATCGTGAAATTAAATGAATTTTTGAAAAAGCTGTAAATCCCTATAAATTGGATTGGTCTGCTAGATTAGATATTGCATTATGGGCATTCAGAACTGCTTATAAGACTCCTATAGTAATGTCCCGATATAGACTTATTTTTTGAAAAACATGCAACTTACCAGTAGAATTGGAGCATAAAGCATTTTGGGCTTTTAAAGAATTTAATTTTAATCTAAAAGATGCTGGTGAGAAAAGATTATTGCAATTCAATGAACTTGAGGAGATTAGAAATGAAGCATATGATAATGTAAAAATCTATAAAGAGAAAATGAAAATATGGCATGATCAAAAGAATATTAAAATGAAGTTTGAACCTAGACAAGAAGTTTTATTATATAATACAAGATTGAGATTATTTCTAGGAAAACTGAAATCTAGGTGGTTAGGACCATTTAAAGTAATTAAATCCTATCATTATGGAATTGTTGTTATTAAAGATCCTAACACTAGAAATATATTTAAAATTATTGAGCATCGATTGAAACATTATTATGAAGGGCACATCCACAACTTAATATTAATTCAACCCAACTAATCAAATGGTACGTCGGGCTGACGACGTTCAACCAAGCGCTTCATGGGAGGCAACCCACATAAATATATATATATATATGCATTACTATTTTATTTGATAAGTTTTTTATATATTAGGACATAATAATCCTACACGAATTTATATATCATAAATTAAAACAAATAGTGGTATTGGATGAAAATTTGGAATCAAATTAAAAAAATGAAAAGTCGCGATTTTGGCCACTGGCGCCAACGGCTCCTGCTAAACTGAGGTGCCGAGAACAATCTAAAACTCTTAAAATTTGCAATTTGCACAGTAAAACCCCATTTTTACCCTTTGAGTCACCTTCAACCTCTGGTTTTTGCACCTAGGGCTCGCATTTGCTCTGATTTGGGGTGATTTGAAGGCAAAAAAAACTTTGAATTTCATCTTCTCTAGGTAAGAGCAACACTTTAAACTAAAAATTTTAGATTTTCACGAAGGCTTTATCTCACATTGTCGAGATCCAAAAATTTTGATATTTTCTAAGAGATTTTGAAAAAATCCTTTGGTGAAGAACTCTTTCTTAGTAGATTTAAGTTTAAAGCATTTCACATTTTAATTTTCAGAATTTTAAGAATTTATTCCGAATTTTATCAAATTTTTCTTAGATTTACCATGGCACCTAGAATGAGTAAAGGATAGAGAAAAGTAGATTATGATGAACAAAAATTTTTCAGCTTCAGGGCTAGTGCTCGATTTAATAGTCTCCTTGAAAATAAAAAAGTAATTTCAGATCATGGATTTAAAAATTTAGGAGGAGAATTCAAGCGATTAATCAATGCTTGGTAGTGGGAAAATATCTGTTACTTTACTACCGAGGCTATTATTGGTATAGTGATGGAGTTCTACGCCAATTTTACAGAGGCTTCTAATGATTTTATTATTGTTCGTGGGAAATTGGTGGATTTTACTCCAAGTAAGATTAATGAATTTTATCAGTTAGAAGATGTGTACATTTGCCAGTATAAATCATTTTCTGCTACGAAAGAGGTCTTGGATGAGGTTATGTCTTTTCTTACTCATGGAAGAGGAACCTGGAAAGTGAAAAAATGAGTTAAGGTAAATTTTCCTCTTTCTATGCTCAATCGAGTATCTAAGGGCTAAAATTCGTAATTTGCACAGTAAAACCCCATTTTTACCCTTTGAGTCACCTTCAACCTCCAATTTTTGCACCTAGGGCTCGCATTTGCTCTGATTTGGGGTGATTTAAAGGCAAAAAAACTTTGAATTTCATCTTCTCTAGGTAAGAGCTACACTTTAAACTAAAAGTTTTAGATTTTCACCAAGGCTTTATTTTATCTCACATTGCCAAGATTTGAAAATTTTGATGTTTTCTAAGAGATTTTGAAAAAATCCTTTGGTGAAGAACTTTTACTTAGTAGATTTAAGTTTAAAGCATTTCACATTGTAATTTTTGAAATTTTAAGAATTTATTCAGATTTTTAACAATTTTTTCTTAGATTTACCATTTAGATTTACCTTTTTCTTAGATTTACCATGGCACCTAGAATGAGTAAAGGAAAGAGAAAAGTAGATTATGATGAACAAAAAATTTTGAACTTCAGGGCTAGTGCTCGATTTAATAGTCTACTTGAAAATAAAAAAGTAATTTCAAATCATGGATTTAAAAATTCAAGAGGAGAATTTAAGCGAATAATCAATGTTTGGTAGTGGGAAATGCTTGGTAGTGGGAAAATATCTGTTACTTTACTACCGAGGCTATTATTGGTATAGTGATGGAGTTCTACGCCAATTTTACAGAGGCTTCTAATGATTTTATTATTGTTCGTGGGAAATTGGTGGATTTTACTACAAGTAAGATTAATGAATTGATTAATGAAAATGAATTTTATCAGTTAGAAGATGTGTACATTTGCCAGTATAAATTATTTTCTGCTACAAATGAGGTCTTGGATGAGGTTATTTCTTTTCTTTCTGATGGAAGAGGAACCTGGAAAGTGAAAAATGGAGTTAAGGTAAAGTTTCCTCTTTCTATGCTTAATCGAGTATCTAAGAGCTAAAATTCGTAATTTACACAGTAAAACCCCATTTTTACCTTTTGAGTCACCTTCGACCTCCGATTTTTGCACCTAGGGCTTGCATTTGCTCTGATTTGGGGTGATTTAAAGGCAAAAAAACTTTGAATTTCATCTTCTCTAGCTAAGAGCTACAATTTAAACTAAAAATTTTAGATTTCCACCAAGGCTTTATCTCACATTGCCGAGATCCAAAAATTTTGATATTTTCTAAGAGATTTTGAAAAAACCC
Organism: Phalaenopsis equestris; assembly: GCF_001263595.1. Lineage (NCBI taxonomy): Eukaryota > Viridiplantae > Streptophyta > Magnoliopsida > Asparagales > Orchidaceae > Phalaenopsis > Phalaenopsis equestris. Next base: position 240,166 of record NW_018219629.1, on the reverse strand, counting down.
TTTGGTGAAGAAATCTTACTTAGTAGATTTAAGTTTAAAGCATTTCACATTGTAATTTTTGGAATTTTAAGAATTTATTTGGATTTTTATCAAATTTTTCTTAGATTTACCATGGCACCTAGAATGAGTAAAGGAAAGAGAAAAGTAGATTATGATGAACAAAAATTTTTCAGCTTCAGGGCTAGTGCTCGATTTAATAGTCTACTTGAAAATAAAAAAGTAATTTCACATCATGGATTTAAAAATTCAGGAGGAGAATTCAAGCAATTAATCAATGCTTAGTAGTGGGAAAATTTCTATTACTTTATTTCTATTACTTTACTACCGAGATCTATTACTTTACTACCGAGACTATTATTGGTATAGTGATGGAGTTCTACGCCAATTTTACAGAGGCTTCTAATGATTTTATTATTGTTCGTTGGAAATTGGTGGATTTTACTACAAGTAAGATTAATGAATTTTATTAGTTAGAAGATGTGTACATTTGCCAGTATAAATCATTTTCTGCTACGAATGAGGCCTTGGATGAGGTTATTTCTTTTCTTACTGATGGAAGAGGAACCTGGAAAGTGAAAAATGGAGTTAAGGTAAAGTTTCCTCTTTCTATGCTTAATCGAGTATCTAATGGCTGACACTACTTTATTTATGGAAGAATGATACGTACAAATCATCGTAGTGAGGTGACAATTGATAGAGCTATCCTGAACTACTGTATTTGACAGGCGATGAGGATAAATGTAGGCTCTATAATTTATATGAACACTAGATCTTTTGATTTGGGAGGGACGAGTGGTGGATTAGCACACCCTGCCCTGATCTTGACACTCTGTGAATAGGCAGGAGTTGATTTTAGACCTGAGGAAGAGAGGATTGAGCCTCTAAAATCTATTGGGCTTGCCAATATAAAGACATATGAATCTCAAGTTGGATGGAGGTCTGGAAGTAAGACCAGAGATATTCCTTCTACTTAGAGGACCCCTACTTCTAGTGATCTTACTCTTCGAGAACTATTGGACCAGATGATGATCCAATAAGGAGATATCTTGAGAATGGATAATAGAATGGAAAACATGAAGGCCAAAAATGCTCACACTAATGATTTGATTAGACAAAAGTTCTAAAATGATGCTACCTATAATGATGTGATGGTCAGATATATGAAGGGTGATCACTCAATTCAATTTCCTACTCACCCTGTCTTTACTCCATATCAGTAGTAGAGTTTTAATGTGGCAGAAGAAGAAGAAGAAGACGATGATTGGTGATTTGTAGTTTGATCTTTCTTTTGGTTTTTGTTTGATTGTACTTTGTTATTTTAGTATTTATTTTGGTTATATTGTTGAGACTATATTGTACATGGAGGTGGAAATTCTTATGGTTATAACGGAAATTCTTATGGGGAGGTGGAAATTCTTATGGTTATAACGTAAAACAAAATATTCAAACTATAAAAACTTAAGTATGAAAAACAGGCCCAAAGTAAGTTTAATGTATGTTAATGGAAATGTAACTAAAATAACTAAGTTAACCAGCTATTTTCTAAACTTTAAAGTTTAATTTATTAAGACTAAACAAAGTTTCGTAACGAAGAGTTCAAATTTAAGAAATCATCCTTCCCCTTTACAATGAGTTTATGGTTAGTGAAGTAATTAAAATCATTTAAAATTATATATATAATTGTATTGTGCTAAATAGGAGCAATTTTATTCTTTACCATCTGGCAAGTGTATAGAGAATATTGGCTAATCCAGAGTTTGGTCTCTAAATCAGTGGTTAGGCTTAGAGGAAACTGGCTTCAACTCCAGAGCTCCCACTTCTCCCTCCCATAAAGGCTAACATCTCTCTTTAGTTTCCAAGCAACTAGAATAAATTGGGGATTTTAGTCTGTCACCCTAAAATTTTCAATTCTACACCCATCAAAATATATTTCCCTATTTATTTTCACTCAACCCCATGAACTACAATCTCATCCATGAAATTGAATGTGACTCTTACATTGTTGTAGAAAGCATAGCCCTTTCAGATCTTACATTTCTCAACAAATTTTATCATTTCAATTTGTCAGATTGAAAATTATATAAATATCAGAGTATGAATCATCATAATTTATTGACATTTAAAACCTTGCACAATAATATTAATTCTTCACAAAAACCATTTCTCATTGTAAGTAGAAGGACAAAGAAGACTACTCAGAATTCATAAGAAGGATATTACAAAACAATGATTTTATATATAAAAACAAGTTTACAAAATAAAGAAAGGAAAGAACACAACTTATCACACACTCCTCCTCAAACAAATCCCTTGAAGTTTCTTTTTAAGCACTTTCTCTCTTTACAATCACACTTAATTATCTCTTATAAATGTAATGAAGAAGAAATCTCTCATCTTCCCTCTCCTCTTACAACTATAGATGAAAATCCTCTCCAAAACCTAACCCTACTCTCCTCCAAAGACTCCACACACCCCACAAAACTTCACTTCCTCTCTTAAGAGTGGCACCAGCCCCTCTTCTCCAAAGAAATTCAAAAATTCCCTCCGTCCCAAGAGACACACCTCTTCAAACCAAGAGACAAAGCTCTTCATCCAAGAGACATATCTCTTCATTTAAGAGTCCTCCCCAAGTGTCTAGATGCATTGAACCACTCCATGGGGTGTTTGAATTAGTTGGAGCCTTCTAGAACATGTCAAGTATAGTTAATAACCTCTAATAATTCATCTAAATCTTTCTTTGGTGCCTGTTCACTGGAGTTCCGCGATCCTCTCTGGATTTTAGCACCTCTAGCACCCCTTCTCTGTAAAATGGCACCTCTAGCACTAGTATGCTGAAAATCTGTATATTTTCTCCAAAGTTCTTTCTTTCTACTTCTTTTTGCTCCAAATACCCTTCTTTAAAGTGCAATATCACCAAATTTAAGCATAAAATGAATACATAAAATTGCATATTTTTTGGTGTATCAGTCTAACCTACATTAGTCCTAATTAATCTAATTAAACCTTATCTACATTAGGTTTAAATAATCCCTAAAAAACTAAGTCTAGCTTAAATTACACTTAAAACATCCATTAAGTCTTACTTGAATTAAGCTTATTCATTTAACTTAAACCCTTAGGTTCAATCTAATTTGTACCAAAGTTAACATAAATTGTAGGTTCAACCTACATTGAACCTAAGTCAACTTAAACCATTTGGTTCAACCTACATTAAACCCAAATAAACTTAAATCTTAGGTTCAAACTAAATTGAACCTAAGTTAACTTAAACCCATAGGTTCAACCAACATTGAACCTAAGTTAACTCCTAAACCCTTAGGTTCAATCTATATTGAACGTAAGTTAAAACTAAAACTTCTAGGTTCGACCCACATTGAACCTATGTTAAAACCTAAACTCTTAGGTTCAATGCACATTGAACCTAAGTTAAAACCTAAACTCTCAAGCTCAGTCCATATTGAACCTAAGTGAACTCAAATCGAATCTTAGGATCAACCTACATTGAAGCTAAATTAACCTAAACCTCAGGATCAACTTAAAATGAACCTAAATCATCTTAAACTTGAGGTTCTATTTATATTGACCCTAAATCACTTCATAACATGGGTCCTACCTAAATTAAACCTAAAACTACCTCTAATCCTTAGGTTCTACCCAAATTGAACCTAAGGAATATTAAATCTTAATTCCTACAAACATTTAACATAGATCAACTTAAACTTTAGGTTCTACGGACATTGAAACTAAATCATTTCATACCTTAGGTCCTACCTAAAGAGGACCTAAAACTATCTTTAACCTTAGGTTCCACCATAATTGAACCTAAATCATCCAAACCTTTAATTTTTAACAACATTGAACTTAAATTTTAGTTCGAATCTATTAGGTCTCAATTAAACTTCTTTAGGAATAACTGATAATCAAGCCTAAAATAAATAACACAATGCATAAAAACTAATCGGCAAATCACATAAAAGTCATTTTAAAATACATTAAAACTTAAATACAACATAAACACAAGTGTTTAGATCTATGAAGATTTCTTGGACGACGCTATCTATGGTTGCAGACAATAATCTTCCGGTCCTGGTTCAAACACCTTTTACACTAAGTAGATCTAAATACCCTTAAGGCCTCGGAACGATAGAGCCATAAACATAATGATCAAGTCATCTAAAAATTATTTAACCAACTAAATTGACAAATTTAACCATGATTTCATGTTAATCGTGCTCTATTATGCAGGTTTGTTGGAGGCATGAAACAAATTATGCTTTAGATTTTCTTTGCATGTTACTAAGGTGTGCTAACTTTGTCTTGTAGGGACAACTTCCTAAATTGGAAAAGGTGACCCTCAAGACAACAAAATAACGACAACAAAACAACAAAACACCGACAACAAAACAAAAAAAATCAAACAATATAAATAAAACATAAACAAAATAATAACAAAAAAAAAAACCAAAATGTCCAAACAAAACCTCTAGGGTAGAATCAGATTCTTAGAAACTTATTACCCTTGGCTCAAAGAATGAATTTTCTTTCCTTGATCTTTACACTAAAATATCTTAGAGATTGAATGTTAACGTAAATCATAAGTTTTCTTAGGTAGTCTTAACTATCTATGATGTAATTAACTATAGGAGCTTGCTTCTAAAGGAGAATGAAGAAATTAGAATAGGTAATATATCTATATCTCTTGTTATCAAGTTTTTAATATGATTTTCCTTATATGAGAATCTCAAGAATTGGATATTCTATAATTTTCTCTATAACGTTCACCACAATGAAAATTATCTCTATATTTCCTTTTTCTACTATTTTCTATTTTTATTAGCCCTTTTCCTTCTTTTTCTGAGTTTCTTAATATCTGAGGATCCTTCATACGATTGAAAAGAATAAGTTACTTGGATAATAGAGCAATATGATACATAAATAGATTGATGACTCCTCAATAATAATGACACCAACAATCGACATTGAAATGAGGGAATTGTCGGCGACGGCAGCGACAGGTCTGGGCAACGAAAATACCAATTAAATTGAGCCTCTCGGTCAACCTGACCTAACTTGGGTTAATTTAATTCAACTAAATCATCGGGTTAGTCTGACTTAACTCTACTTAAACCAATCTAACTCAATTACTAGATCAACCCGACCTGAGAATTGTTAAACCAATTCAACTAAAATACCGAGTCAACCTGACAGAACTCGGGTCAACCCAATCTCCGATTCAACCCGACCTAACTTGGACTAACACAAAATCAACCCAACCCACTGGAATAATCTGACCTAACTTAGGCTAACCCAAAGACAACTTTTCTTTAAGACATTCAGATTAAACTTTGACCAGCCTAACATGAGACTCAACTTCAAGCTTGATATAAGTTCCCTGGTTTAATAAAAAATTGATTTAATTCTAACCTAACTTAAGTCTAAATTAACTTGGACTTTACTCAAGCCAAAATTAACTTAAGATTGATTCAACCTAGGATGTTTAATCTGGTCTGCTCCCAAGTTATTGTAACATGGTTTAATTAGACTTACCTTAAGTAAATCTAAATAAAGTAAATCTAGTTTGACCCCAATCAAGCTATGTAAACCGGGGTCAATCCTATTAAACTTTGGCCAATTTAAATGAGTTTGAAGATAATCCATTGGACAACCAGCCTAACATAAGTTAACTAAGATTGCTTGGAGACACATCTTTAGATTACATCAACCTAACTTAAACTAATCTAAAATTAACCAGGTTCTAAGTGACTAAAGTTTAAGTAGGGTTTGACTTCTTATACGAGAGCGAAAGCACCCTTAGCCTTTGTTAGGGACAATTTGAGCTAAAGTACCAAACCACCCTGAAGGAAATGACATAAAATTTACCATAAATGAAATTAAAACTTAAATCTAAACCTCATAATTTTACTTGGTTTGAAAAGGTATTTTGGAGGAGGCACATGACTTCTAACGAAATATATTCCAGTAACTTGTGACTAATCAAACCAAAAATCCTAATGACCCTGAGATGACAGAACCATGCGATTTTGATCGGATCATCCAAAATAACAATAGTAAAACACAAAATGACAAAACAAACTCAGCTAATAAGTCTTAAGCAACCTAAAAATTTTCAACCCTAAAATAGAAAAAAGACATAAAAACGTAAATGAAATCTTAATGAACAAAGATCGTCAAACACAACTTGAACCCCATAAACTCGGGACTACGAAGATATCTTGGATGATGCAACTCATGATTATTGATAAGAATATTTTTGTCCAAGTAGATTTGAACAACTCTCGGACTAAGCATATGAGGGAACCCAACAACCACAGGAAGATGGAAAGGCATGGGCATCTTAACCAGATTGTCTAAAAAAAATAACAACCAACAAATTAAGCCAAAATTATTTTATGCTAGCTCTATTTTGTTGGGCCACTGAAGACAAAATGTGGACGTCACCCAATATTTACTTTGCAAATTATTAGAGTGTGCTAACTCTATTTTGCTGAAACAGACATTCAAAACTTGGAGCAAAAGGATGAACCTCAAATGAACCATCAACAGTAAAACAAAGCTCTAGGATAGTTCATAATTGTTAAAATTTCACTACTTTTTTAATAATATTTTGACATTATTTTCATTGACAATGACATTTGAACTTTGTGAGAATAAATTATAATGTTAATTGAGAGTTCTCTCAAGTAGTTTTAACTATTTAAGATGTAATTAATTATAGGAACCTCCCAAGTTGGTTCAAACTTTTCACCTATCTTGAAGTGTGCAAGAATAAGTCTTTTGAGAATAAGTACAAGATCATCAACTTTGAACTTCCTTGTATGGACCAGTTTGTCGTGGGCCTGGATCATCTTTACCCAGTAGAGTTCCAAATTATGCTACACTTGTAAACATTTTCTTTCAAGACTCTCCATATTTGAGGATTTGAACTCTAGAAACATACATCAACTTGAATTCTTCGGTAGTTAAATTTTGTAAGGACTCATTAACAATTATGTCTATAAAACATAATGAATTGATCTCACTTTGAATTTATGCTTTGGAGCTAATAATGCAAAAATTCACTTTATACAGGCTTTCCATAAACTACTTTTATTTCTTCAATGCATTGCCTTTCCCAGCCCTCTAATTTCTCATCTTTTAGTTCACATACATGATCTGAGATGGTGAATTATTCGGAGAAGGGAAACATACTAGACTATAAATGGGTGACTCCACAATGATAATGAAGGCAACAGACAAGCACAAAACAAGCGACTAAAAGAGTTTAGCGACTCTGTTGTGTAAATATTCTCTCCTCGTCTTTTAGTATGAGGGGATCTCACTACCATGATGGTTGCTGATGTCATCACCATTTGCTTGAAGGCCTTGGTGTTCACCCATACACCAACAAATCTTCTAGAAACTGCACGTAATGAGGAGGGCAAGAGTGAGAGGAAGCAAGAGGGCTTCAAGTTCCCTAAACAAACAATCATTTGCATTTGCAAATGAGACCAAAATGTACCTTCATGAAAGGGTTAGTTGGTTCTATCCACATCGCAACACCATCGCCACAAAACTGCTGGTAAGTGCTCTGACAAGGCTTACTGTCGAAAGAAAATGAAAACTGACGAGGTCACCAGTGGGATAAGAAGCTGATTTCACCAAAAACTATGTAGTTTTTGGACCAAGAAGCTTGCAATTTTAAGAAGAGCACTGCTAGGACCTCGAGCCAAACCATGCAAGGGGAACTCTTCTTTATGCATGAGTCACAGGGGTGGACGAAAGGTTGCTTGGGTGGCTTACATCAAGGAGGAGAGTGAAGGCACCGAATCATTTGCTTGAGTGGGCTTCTTTATTGCACTAGAAGGAAGGCACCAAATATGGAGCTTCAGTGGAGAAGCACTAACAGCAAGAGGGAGCTTGGATTGATACTCTTGTGAAACTGAGTGTTTCTTTTGGGAGAGGCCATAATCGAGCTAAAAAACATGTACAAGGGAGAGCTCATTCTTGTTGATACACATAAAATATATAATATTTTTAAACATATTTTTATACCTATTTTTGAGATATTGTGCTTTAATGGAAGATATTTTTATGTTTTTCTTGCAGAAACAAGTAAAAAGGGTGAAAAATGCTTAAAGCAGTGAAAAAAGATCAAATTTGGAGAGAAAAGGTGAAAAATGTGCAAAAGAGTTTTGGCGTCTAAGCACCAGATCCGACACTTAAGCACTGGTTAAACAGAGAAGGTCGCGCCTAAGCTGCGGCTAAGGGGCAAGGGTCCCTCGCTTAAGTGCCAGTGGCAGTTATTGGACGAGTAAATTCAATTTCTGTGAATTTTGAAGAGGTTTTTGAGGCACCCATTGGCTTAATAGGTGGTTATAACAACCATGGACGGAAATTATCACGAAAGGATGCATCTCTTGAGGAAATACACCGAATCTAGACATATTTTGAAGAGAAACCAAGGCACCTTATGGAAAATTAAAAAAGAAAGAAGAGAGCACTTAGAAAAGAGTCCTGAAAGTATTGGAAAGTTTTGAAAGTTCTCATTTGAAAGTTAGTTCGGAGAGATTTTCAGACACCACTTTTACTTTTTATTTTTCCTTTTTATTATTTTATTTTAAGTGATTGTAATGAGAAGAGAATCAAAGGAACTTCAAGAGTTTGGTGGAGGACTTGAGATAAGTTTTTATCTTTTTATTTTAAAACTACTTTTGGTTTTAATTGAGACTTGTTGTTGGTTTGACAATGATTTCTTCTTTCAAACTAAAGTGTGGTTTTGTTTTCTCCATGGATTTTGAGTAGTTTTCTTTATCTTTCTTCTTAAAATGATAAATAATTAGGTTTTGTATGGAAGTTGTGGAAAGTATTGATCTTCAATGATGGAATAAGTTGTGATGATTTAAATCTATGCACTTCATTTACTTCTTGATTTGGCTAATCCAGAGGTTAAAATTTTTTGTAAAAACATGTAAGAACCAGGCTGGTATTATCTCAGTCAACAATTGGAAAGAATCACATGAGGTTGTATGAATGAAAATGTAGTTCATATGATTGAGTGCAAATAAATAGGGAAATATTCATTGAAGGGTGTAGAGTTAGAGGGCTTTAAAGTGACAGGTTAAAGTCCCCAACTTGGTTTACTATTTTAGGTTATGATATGAGATGTTAGCCCAGAGGTGGAGGGAATCGAGGGAACTCTAGAGTGAGAGCTACTATCTTCCCTGTTTAGCTGGTCTTCAACTATTCAAACTTTAAATTAGTCAATGTTCTTTATAGCATCTCTAGTAAGGGTAAAGAAGTTTATTGCTCCTGTTTGGCACAACACAATTTGCATACTTCCACAAGATAATTTCTATACTTATTATTGATTCATAACAAGAGGAAAGATATTTTCATATTTAATGATTTTCTTTTAAAAGAACTCTATTTATCTTTTTAAATTATTATTGTTCTATCAAAATATTGAAAATACCAAAAATATTAAAATTTTCATTACTGCAAAAATCATCTTTAGTTTAGATCATTATCATTTTATTAAAAATAGAAAATTTGTTATTCAATAGTGCATATTAGGTATCTCCCTGTGGGTTTGATATTCAGGTCTTAATAAAAAATTCTTATATTACTTGATAACGATACGTATACTTGCGTAGTATCCTAATATGTATAACTTATTTCTTCAAGATCAAGTTATCTTCAAGATCAAGTTATTGGTTTTGTTGCAAACTAAGAAAATATAAGTGAAATATAATCTGAATTATAGTTGTACTATGCATATTAGCAGTATCCAGGGACCATGTTTTAGGCATCGTTGCCAGGGAGAAATTGATTTTAAAACAAAATTTCTATTTTTAGAAAGTCTTATTTAAAATTTAAGTTATCTTATCTTATCTTATTTTGTTTTACTTATTTTATTTTATTTTAATATATGTTAGTGTATGTGAAGTTCAGGTTCTGAAGGACTAGTGCCCTACGATTTTGAATTAGAAAGAACTATTAGAAAAATCAAAAAAACCAAAAAAATTATATATTTTAAAAAATACAAAAAAATTACAGAAATGACAGACCAAAATAATCAAAATGCTGAAATTTATCAAGAGTTTAGACCTTTAAGAGATTATGTCAACCCTACTGTAGATGAACTTAATTGTAGTGTTCGAAAGCCTACGGTAGTAGCTAATTCATTTGAGCTTAAACATGATTTTATCTAAATGATATCAAATAATCAGTTATCAAAATCACCACCTGAAGATCCAAATTTACATCTTGCCAATTTTCTAGAATTGTGCGCTACATTTAAATAAGATGGTGTATCAGATGATGTCATAAGACTTAGGTTATTTCCTTTCTCATTGAGGGTTAAAACTAAGATGTGGTTGAATTTGTTAGCACCTAGATCTATCAAAACTTGGGGTGATTTAGGCCAAAAATTCCTTGCTAAATATTTTTCACCATAAAAAACTGCAAAGCATAGAAATGATATTACATCTTTTAATCGGTTTGAAGGGAATATATTTATGAAGCATGGGAAAGATTTAAAGAATTCTTAAGAAATTGTCCACGCCATGCTATACCAGATTGGTTAATAATTTAAACTTTTTATAATGGATTAGTTGGATCTCTTAGATCAATTATCGATGTTGTTGTTGGTGGTTCATTGATGTCAAAACCATTTCATGACGCTTACGCTTTAATTGAAGAAGTGGCTACTAATAATTTTTAATGGCCTTCTAAGAGGGTAAATCCTAAGAAATAGCCAATATTTTATGAAATTGATGCATTTACCATGTTAGCAAATCAAGTTACTGCAATTTCAAGGAAGCTAGACCAATTTGGAATGAACTTTTCTCAACTAATTTCCATGATTGAAAAGAATTCATTAGGCCAAATGGTAGATTTTCAAGAATCATTAGAAACTTTAAATGACATAAATAATAAGAAGAATAACCCATATTCAATTTATTTTAACCCAGGTTGGAAGAACCATCCCAACTTTAACTGGAATAACAATTCAGGTGGTAATAATCAACAATGGGGCGGACAACCAAGGAAACCTATTGGGAATCTGAAACAATCAATAAAATAATATTTATAAATTAACTTATCCTCCAGGTTTCAATAATAATACACAATTAAGGAGAAGAAGTTGTCTATAAAAGAAATGGTGTTACAAATGGGAAATCAATTAAAAAGTTAAGGAGCTACAATTAGAAATATTGAGAATCAACTTGGGAAAATAACAAATTTATTAAGTAATACATCCCAAGGAACACTTCCTAGTAATACTGAATCAAATCTAGAAGACCTGAATAAAGAACAAGTAAAAGTCGTTTAACTTAGAAGCGGAAGAGAGTTGCAAGTAGAGAGAGAACAAATTGAAGAATTAAAGGAGGACACTCCAAGAGATTCTGAGAGACCTATTTCTCCACTAAAAATTGATTTGGAGAAACCACCACCTTCATTTCCTCAAAGTCTTCGCCTGCAGAAGTTGGATAAACAATTTTCAAATTGGATAAAAATATTTAAGAAGTATATAATTAATATTCCATTTGCTGAAGCCTCAGAACAAATGTCGAGCTATGTAAATTTGCTGAAGCCTC
>NW_018219629.1:225569-228546 GCF_001263595.1 Phalaenopsis equestris | reverse complement strand
AGAACAAATGTCGAGCTATGTAAAGTTTATGAAGGATATTCTCAATAGGAAAATAATGAGATAAGATAATGAGATAGTTGCACTTAGTGAGGAGTGCAGTGTGATAATTTAGAAGAAGCTTCCTGAAAAACTTAATGATCCTATTAATTTTACAATTCCACGTGCAATAGGAGACAAATTTTATGAGAAAACTTTATGTAATTTAGGTGCAAGCATTAACCTTATGCCATTATATATATTTAAGAGATTGAGATTAAGAGAAATAACCCCTAATACTGTAACTCTGCAGTTAGCATATCGTTCGATAACATACTCTAAAGGAGTTACAGAAGATGTCCTAGTGAAAGTAGGTCAATTTATCTTTCCTTTCGATTTCATTGTGCTAGATATGGAGGAAGATAAAGAGATACCTATCATTTTTGGGAGACCTTTCCTAGCCACAGGAAGAGCAATGATAGATGTACAGAAAGGGGAATTAACAATGCACGTCAATGATCAAACTGTTACTATTAACATTTCAAAATCAATGAAATACCCTGCAAAAGGTAAAGATAATGAATGCTATAGGATGGATGTTATAAGATATCTAAGTGAATGCCATATTAGAACTACTTATGAAGAAAAATCAGAAGAAAAAGATTTGGAACACGAGTCCTTATGGTACTTTTTCTTTTACAAGAATGCTCTTTGGTTTATGTAATGTCCCTGCTACATTTAAAATAAATATGATGACAATTTTTTGTGATTTAATTGAAAAAGGGATTGAAGTATTCATGGATGAATTTTTAGTGTTTGGAACTTCATTTGACTAATTCTTGAAACATTTATCCCAAGTTCTTAAGCGCTGTTAAGAACTAAATTTAGTCCTTAACTGTAGTCCTTAACTGAATTTAGTCCTTAACTGAGAAAAATGCCAATTTATGGTAACAGGAGGAATTGTATTAGGACATCAAATATCAAAAAAATGGTATGGAAGTAAATCCTACTAAAATTCAAGCGATCGTTAATTTACCTTATCCAACAAATATAAGAGAAATTAAGTGTATTTTAGGACATGCTAGATTCTACATACGATATATTAAAGACTTTTGAAAGATTGCTAAGCCTTTATGCCATTTACTAAAGAAAGATGCAATTTTTAATTTTGATGAGGAATGCCTAAAAACATTTAAGTTATTAAAAGAAAAACTAATCAATGCACCAATTATAGTTTCACCAAACTGGGAAAAACCTTTTGAATTAATGTGTGATGCTAGTGATTATGCTATTGGAACTGTTTTAGGACAAAGAAATGATAAAATTTTCAAAGTTATTTACTATGCTAGTAAAACTCTTAATGAAACTCAAATTAATTATACAATAACTGAAAAAGAGTTATTAGCAATAGTATATGATTTTGATAAATTTAGATCATATTTAATTTGAACTCATTGTGTAGTGCATACAAGTCATTCTACTATTAAGTATTTAATGAAAAAGAAGGATGCTAAAACTAGAGTTATAAGATGGATTCTTCTTTCGCAAGAATTTGATTTAGTAATTGTAAATCGAAAGGGGATTGAAAATCAAATTGCTGATCATTTTTCCAGGCTTGAATTAGAAAAACCACTCTATTTTGAAAATGAAATTAATGAACATTTTCCAAATGAAAAATTGTTCACTATTAAGTTGAAATATTTGATGTTTGGGGATTAGATTTCATGGGACCATTTATACTATCTTTCAAAAATTTATATATTTTTTTAGTAGTGAACTGTGTATCCAAATATATAGAAACTATTGTCTTACCTCAATATGATACTGAAAGTGTTGCAAAATTTTTGAAAATGAATATATTTTGTAGATTTTGGATGTCAAAAGTTATCATTACTGATGGGGGAAGTCATTTCAAAAATGCTATAATGGAAAAATTTTTAAGGAAATATCATATAAATTATAGAATTGCTACTGCTTATCATCCTTAAATGAGTGGTTTAGCTAAATTATCCAATTGGGAAATTAAAAAGATTATGGAAAAATCTGTGAATCCAACAAAAATGGATTGGTCAGTCAAACTTGACTATGCTTTGTGGGCTTATAGGACTGCATACAGAACTCCTAAAAAGCTTGTCACTTACTAGTTGAACTTGAGCATAGGGCATATTGGGTGATTAAAGAGTTCAATTATAATTTGAAAGATGCTGATGAGAAAAGATTGTTACAATTAAATGAGCTTGAAGAGATAAGGACTGAATCTTATGAAAGTGCCAAAATTTATAAAGAAAAGATGAAGATGTGGCATGATCGAAGGATTCTTACTAAAAATTTTCAGCTAGGGTAATAATTTTTGTTATATAACTCAAGGTTAAGATTATTTTCAGGCAAACTTAAGTCCAGGTGGATGGACCCATTTATTGTGATTAAAGTTTATCCTTATGGAGCTATAGATATTAAAGATCCTAAGTCTGAGAAAATTTTAAAGTTAATGGACATAGAATGGAACCTTATTTTATAGAGGATCGCCATAAGTTTAATGATTGAATGATGTTGGTTCAACCATAGTAAGCACTGGTTATGTCAGTCTGACGACGTAAAACCAAGTGCTTTGTGGGAGACAACCCATAGTTATCAACGTGTTTTTATTTCAATTGTTGTTTTATGTGTGATTTAGAAAATTTGAAGAAAATTTGGGATAGTATTTTTGAGACTATTATGTGTTAGTATTGATTTTAGGACTTTATTTAGTGATCTACACATGCTAAAATAAGAATTTGGACATTAAGTTGACTAGTGCAAAAAAGTGCAGTGGCGCTTAAGCGCCAAATCCGGCGCTTAAGCGCGGCAGTTTAAAAACATGAGCGAAATTAATATTCTAGAATGTAAAATTTCCTAGAAGTTTGCAAAAACATGCCAAGGCAGTTTCTAAACGTGTCTAGGAGTTATTGAAAGGATTTATTGGAAGGATTTAGGCCTTTAGTGAAGGAATTTCACCCCATAT
>NW_018219629.1:209934-225519 GCF_001263595.1 Phalaenopsis equestris | reverse complement strand
GAGATAGATTTTCTAAGAGAGAGATAGATTTTAAGATGATGTTTTCATGGGAGAGAAGGAGGAGACCATGAGAGACCATGAGGAAGAAATTCATTAGTCTAAGTGCACAAGAGATGTATAATGGTTTCTTAGTCGTTAGTATTGAAGGGATATCAGAGAAGATCAACAAAATTGAAAGTACCATGTCTATATTGGAGAATAAGGTATTGGAGATTCATGCACATTTTGAGCATATTGGATGGCAATTGAAAATGCGATTTAGCCACACTAGTTATATAGAGGAAGCAGATAAGGAGATGTTTCTTAAGCAAAAGTGGATTGAAGAAGACTGCATCAGAGCACGTCATCACCGTCCATTTTATTAACTTTATATTCCAGTTACCCCAGGAGAGACTAATGAAAGATCTGAATTTGTTCCTTCTAATGAAGAATGGAATTAAGTTCTATGTTTGAAGTTACGTTTTTGTGTGTTTAAAGTTGTTTTCTTTAAGTATCTTTAGTGTTTAAGACTTGCTTTTAGTGTTTGTGTTACTTAGGTGTTTAATTGTGAAAGATTGTTAAGTGTTTGTATTTAGGAAAATTTTCTCATCCAAGACTACCTGAAATGAGAACTAAGTTTTTAAATGTATTTGTACTCGTTTATGAATTAATATACGTTTATTTGTGTGAAATTTTGTGTTTTTTTAGCCTCGAACTGAAATAGTTATTAAGGAGAATTTTGGTATATGGAGAATTTTGAGAGAAAGTAGAGTTGTAGGAGATGAAAATAGTCATTTAAGTGTTATGAGACCATTTAAGGGTGGTGTACTTAGGCAAATAGTGCATTTTAATTTAATTTAAAATTTTTGAAAATCGTGCACTGGTGCCTAAGTGCCACATCTCGTCACTTAAGCATGAGCAAACCGGAGAGGCAAGCGCCTAAGCGCCACATACCCGCGCTTAAGCGTCGGTTTGAGAAAATTGGTTCACGAATGGTTAAAGAAAGTTGGTTCACGATTGGTTAAAAGTGAATTTTTGAGCCATAAATTGCCATTTTTAACGCCACCGTCAGCTTCTTCCTCTCAAGTTCACAATTTTTTAGGGCTAGGGCACTTCTAAAGTGAAGATTTCTTTGTGGAATCAAGTCAAATTTGCTAGATCCAAGTTCTTTGAGGTAAGAGCTTGACTTTATTTAAACATTTTGGATTTTCACCATGTATTTTGAGCACATTTAGAGAAATTTAAAAATCTATTCATGTTTAAAAATGAGGAAAAATCTATGGAAATTGCATGGGAAGTTTAGTATGTGCTTTTGGAAGTTTAGTTTTATAATTTAAACTTGATTTTTGAAGTTATTATTAGAATTTAAAAAATTTGTAGAATGACATGAAGAATGAAGAGGAGCAAAGGCAAAGCCCCTTTCGATTTGAGTAAATGTTAGTTCAAAAGCTCAAGATCGGTATGCAATCATTCAAATTGATTTAGAAGCAATGTTTTAGAAATTTGGGTGGAGACAAGGAAGATTTAATTTTTCGCCGATTGTGGGGGCAATTTTGTTGTTTCTCTATTGTGGTAGTTATATCTGTTGTGAGGGAGTTCTATGCAAATATCCCTGAAGCTGAAGAAAATCGAGTCATGGTTCGAGGGAAGTTGATACCTTTTTTGCCAGAGGTAATCAACTTGTTTTATTATTTACCACTGGATACATTATGTTTTTATGCAAATTATAGTCCCACTGAAGAGGATTAGTGTGTAATCAAAAATGGGTTCTACATTTGATCTTTTTTTTAAATTTGATCTTTTTAAAGTACAAGACTTGAGAAACTCTTAAGCTTATAGATATAATATAGCAAGTAAAATTTTTTTTAATGAAAATTTTTAAGTGGAGATATTAAAAGAACTAAATTCTAAATTTGGAAAATCTACAATATATTTTTGAATTAGATAGAAACTCATATTTTCATCTTTCTTAACATGAAGAATTTCTAACCCTTAAGTTGGTCTCATTTATTGAATATTTTTTCTAAATTAGACTGCCACATTTCTAATACATATCATACATATTTAGTTTTTAATGATTGAAGTGTCACTTGAGGACATGTAACATTTTAAGTTTGGGAAATTTTGATACATCTAAAATATATAGTATTTTTAGACATATTTTTATACCTATTTTTGAGATATTGCGCTTTAATGAAATGTATTTTTGTGTTTTTCTTGCAGATACAGGTAAAAAGGGTAAAAAAATGCTTAAAAGAGTGAAAAAAGATCAAATTTGGAGTAAAAAGGTGAAAAATGTGCAAAATAGTTTTGGTGCCTAAGCGTCAGATCAAATGCTTAAGCGCTGGTTAAACAGAGAAGGCTGTGCCTAAGCTCTAGAGGCACCGCGCTTAAACGCTAGTGGTAGTTGTTGGACGAGTAAATTCGGTTTCTGTGAATTTTAAAGAGGTTTTTGAGGCACCTATTGGCATAATAGGTGGCTATAACCACCATGGACAAAAATTATCACGAAAGGATGCATCTCTTGGAGAAATACATCGAATCTAGACATATTTTGAAGAGAAACTAAGGCACCTTTTGGAAAATTATAAAAGAAAGAAGAGAGGACTTAAAAAAGAGTCCTGAAAGTATTGGAAAGTTTTGAAAGTTCTTATTTGGGGAGTTAGTTCGGAGAGATTTTCGGGCACCACATTTACTTTTATTTTATCCTTTTTGTTATTTTATTTGAAGTGATTGTAAAGAGAAGAGAATCAAAGGAACTTTAAGAGTTTGGTAGAGGACTTGAGATAAGTTTTTATCTTTTTGTTTTGAGACTACTTTTGGTTTTAATTGAGACTTATTGTTGGTTTGACAATGATTTATTCTTTCAAACTAAAATGTGAATAGAACTCCTATAGGAATGTCTCCATGGATTCTGAGTAGTTTTCTTTATCTTTCTTCTTAAAATGATAAGTAATTAAGTTTTGGATGCAAATTGTGGAAAGTATTGATCTTTAATATTAGAAGAAGTTGTGATGATTTAAATCCATGCACTTCATTTACTTCTTGATTTGGCCAATCCAGATGTTAAAATTTGTTGTGAGAACATGTAAGAACTGGGCTGGTATTGTCTCAGTCAACAATTGGAAAGAATCACATGAGGTTGTATGAATGAGAATGTAATTCATATGATTGAGTGCAAATAAATAGGAAAATATTTATTGAAGGGTGTAGAGCTAGAGGATTTTAAAGTGACAGGATAAAGCCCCCAACTTAGTTTATTTTTTTAGTTTCTGATACGAGTTGTTAGCCCCCAGGTGGAGGGAATCGAGGGAACTCTAGAGTGAGAGCTAGTATCTTCCCTGCCTAGTCGGTCTTCAGAACTATTCAAACTTTAAATTAGCCAATATTCTTTATAGCATCTCTAGTAAGGGTAAAGAATATTATTACTCCATTTTGGCACAACACAATTTGCATACTTTCACAACAGAATTCTTATACTTATTACTGATTCATAACAAGAAGAAAGATATTTTCATATTTAATGATTTTCTTCTACAAAAATTCTAGTTATCTTTTTAAATTGTTATTATTTTATCAAAATAATGAAAAAACATAAAAAAAAAAATTTAAATTTTCATTACTGTAAAAATCATCTTTAGTTTAGATAATTATCTTTTTATTAAAAATAGAAAGTTTGTTGTTCAATAGAGCATATTGCGTATTCTCCCTGTGGATTCGATATCCAAGTCTTAATCAAAAAATCTTATATTTCTTGATAACGATATGTATACTTGCGTAGTATCTCAATATATATAAATTAAAATTTAAATTCTTATTTTTCTTCAGGATCAAGTTTTTGGTTTTGTTGCAAAGGAAATATAAGTAAAATATAATCTGAATTATTGTTGTATTGTGCATATTAGCAGTATCAAGGGATCACTTGTCAACAACTAGAAGGGCTCATCGACAGTGAATTTGGGCCAACAATGCTATTACCACAAGTGGAATTAGCAACAATGGTGATGTCGGTGCGGAATGGAGGAGGCCGAAATTTCAGCTAGGGCACGTGATAGATCATGATATAGGGTCGTGCATTTTTAAACCTTTTTTCCTTCTAATTTTATTTCTTGTGCAATAATTTGCTTGTTTGTGGCATGTGCAGGAAACCATGAAAAAATGGGTGTCTTCTCAAAGTAAAATAGACGTTTTGGGTGAACTCATTCAATCGGTTTTGTTATCCGGAGTCGTCTGGAAAAATTTGCCAATACACAAGCCAATTGAAGCCAAACTCACACGTGGTGCAGTGAATGAGATCCATTAGCCCGATCAAAGCTATATGACAGATAAATTTTCAATAGGCTTTTGCTTAAGAGATGGCCAAAGTTTGGAAGGATGATCCTGTCAGTGTGCCCCTCAACACACACCGAAAGGGTTGTATGTTCACGTCAGAAAGAGCATCAACTTTGGTTTTATTTGGAATTTAGTTTTGTAATGGAGATTCATTAAATAAGGTCAATGGCTAGATCTTAGGTCTAAAGAGGGAAATAGATCTCACCAAAAATGAGGTAAGCACTTACATGTGTTGTGAACCATCTGGGCAAATTATTTTCTATCACTTGGTTTGTGATATCATCTTTAACTGAGTACAATGAATCTAAGAATAGATTGTTACCACAATTAAAAAAAAATTATGGATTAGCTCATTATAATATTTTCATACGGAATAATGGATTATTAATAGAATTTAGTGTCTTACTTAATAAAGAGTTGAACTTGGTCACACTTTATAAGAGCATAAAGTGTCACTGCCAGAAATTCCAGATCACTACGATAACGTGATGTGCAACTCTCTGATACTTACCAAATTGTTGTGAAATAGAAAGTGTCGTGGTAGGGACCACACACAATGACATGGACTCTTCTCGCATGAAATAATAGGAGAAAAAAGTGGTGGTCTTCTGTAGTAAATATGACTCACTTATGGATCCTTCTGGTCGTGTTTTTTTCTTAATAGTTTGCTTTAGTTTATTAAAAAATTTGTAATGTAATTACTTCACAATATTATTTATGAAGTGGTTCCTAGAATGTTTATCCAGAAAATTGTTACATAGTACATCTCAAATGGATACATTCACCGATACTTTACTGGTCTTCCAAGTAAGGCTTTGTGTGGTAGGTGTATCTGCAGATGCTCCATGGAGCTAAAAAAATTAGGTGGAATTATTCATTCAAGGTTGCATAACATTATCAGAATGTTTGTTTCTAACTATCATTTGTCAGCAACATTCTAATGAGTTGCTCGTATCTGATTAAAGAACGATAATTAAAATATCACTCGACAAGAAGTATATGAAATTGACAACAAATTTTTAAGAGAATATGATAATCATAGCTTTTCATTTCAAATATATTTCCCATCTCCACATCAATAGAACGACTTAAATTTGAAGCATATTTGCTCGAGAATTTCAATGCTTGGAGTCACTCACAAATTGATCTACATTGTGCTAAAGTAAAAGAATATTTATTTTTGGGCATCAAAAACTTGCCAAAAGTAGTTTCTTGAATCTCGAAGTCTCACCTTCTGCAAGTCTCCTTCAAATCTAGTATGACATTCACATTACTTTTAGTTATTCTCTTAACATCCATCACAATTTTGAATATAGTGTCAAAAAAAAAATCTTCTCTATGTATCACATTCAGATTATAACTGATCAAGTATCCTTCTAGTAAGAAAGATCCAAGAAAATGATTTTTATTGACATTAAGGAATAACACAAAAACTTGATGGACAATGCAAACATAGATTGGGATAAACAATAATCTTCAGCATTTTAATGACAATCTGAAATAAATCTTCCCTTAGTACCACTCAAGGTGACGTCAATTTCTCAATTTTATTTCTTTTGAATGCACTATTATTCCTATTGAAGGGATGTCTAGGATCTAGAAATATACTGCCACAGTCAAACCATGAACTCTTCTTGTCGTGCTGGAAATTGACTAACTTTAATATGAAACATAGATTATCGCTCGATAATTGACTGATTTTAATTTTAACTTGGATAAAGAGTGGATCAAAGTAAAAGAGCCAAGCTTCGAGCCATAAATTTTTAATCAAATTTCTTTAGAGTCGATAATAGATAAGCTTGAAATTAGAATGTTAACGACCTACTAAGGTTGTTAAAGTAGTCGAAGATCAATAGTAGGTCTTAAAAATTTTTCAAAATTTTGGATCTAATCTGGTCTGTCATCATAGCTACAATAAATCCTGCATGAGTTTATTTATTTCACATTTTATTTTCTAAGTGGAAAGCCAATCATTAATCTAGTCGTTCTAGTCTTTGTAAACCTCATACGTGATAAACTATACACTTTGAAATATATTTTTAAAAGGAAATGTTTAATAGGATGTAAGAGTTTCCATTGCATTCTCAATTGTGAAAATAAATTTCACAATGAAGGAAAACGTGACAACTCTTACATCATATGAAATATTTTCTCTTAAGAAAATAATTTTAGATGTGCACCTAATCATGTAGGTGACAGTGGGGATGAGAATTCTTAGTTTTATGATTAGCTTTGCATCTGAAAAAACAAAATACAAAACTAATATGCCCGTGATAGGGTTGGAATAGCTACAATTGCACAAAATATTAGAAAGAGACGCCTTGATGGATTTAATAATTTTCAACAATTCTAACATCAATATGTTATTAAACGAACCATATTGATCCGACCAGAGATTGCTTCAAAAGAAATTTGATCCAAAATTAATTTTCGACTGATTATTATTCTTCTCATTAAGTTCACATACCTACCTAATGTATAAAATCAGATTGTGGATCGATCCTACTAAATTTTGATCCAGCATGAAATTGAAAATGTTTAAAGTTATCAAGTCACCTAAGAAGACTCTCTTCAATCCAAATAACAACCTATTCACACTGTTATAACTGTAAAAAATCGATAAGCGACTAACATTGATGTAAAGTCTACGTCTAATCTTGTCTTTCACTATAGCTACACAAACACTTTCATGAATATATTATTTCTTTCACATTTTCTCTTCAACTGTAAAACCAATGATATACTAAATCTTCTCATCTCTACAACTTTTAACTAGATTTTTTAGTCACCTTCAAAAATATTCTGATTAGATTTAAGTTATTAGGATATAATAAATATTGTAAGTTTGGGTTTACTAAACCCTGAATGATTTAAATCAAGAAAACTATCTGGCAACATATCCCGTACTGAAACTATAATTTTTAGGTACAAACCACAATTCTTATGTATTGCCTATCTAACATCTATACAATAATTTTTTATATACAAACCACACAATTCTTATGTATTATTTATATAACACGTAAATTTTAATTTTTACATAAAGGGCCTATTTGGCGAAACGGCGAGAAGGATTTACATAGTCTCTTTTTTTTATCTTTTAGCAGGATTTAGCTTAAATTCTGCTTAAAATCGGCTACCTAATAGCTCCATACATAAATTTCATTTATGTTTCTCCGTTAGTGGCTAACAATCTGCAACAAAGAACATTGAGGATCTCACCATCGTCCTACAAAACTTTTCTGTAAGTCTATGTGTTATTCTCTATCACACAATAGGCAGGATGCATTCCTCCACATCAACCAACCAACTTGATATATACTACTCACATCCCAATCAATATCACCATCAATTTGAAAAAGAGACCTAAGATATCTAAACGTTCAAACCTTTTAATAATTTGATCATTCGTACTTACAATTTTGCCACTAGAGCAACTACTACTAAAATTACATTTCATGTACTCAGTTCTATATCTACTCAAATGAGGGCCTTTAGAATCAAATGTTGACCTCCATAAATTAAGGGGCTGTTTGATATGATCTTTTTAACAGGATTGAAGTTATATTTAATTAAAATGCAGCCAAACAGCATAAATACATTAAATAAATCGGCCGTTAGGTTAAATCCAATTTTGGTTGTTCCGTTTATTAAATCTAGATTTACTAAATAAATGTATTAGTTAGATTTAATGGATTTAGTGCAAGAAAAAATATTTTAAATAGATTTATGCAAAATACCTCAAAATGGACTTAACTTGATTTAACCTTTACATGAACCAAACATCTCAAATAGATGACACTAAACGCCTTAATTTATCCCACAAGATTCAACTTGTTTAAATCCGAAAAATCTTGCTTTTTACAGGATTTGGTAAACCCCAGATTTATGACAAAACTGAGCAAAAAATGGATTCTAGAACTAGTAAGATTTACAGTTGGCAGAATTTAGCTTAAATCTAACATATATCCTTTATCAACTATCCCATACACATCAAATTGATTTAACTTGATTTAACCGTAATCGAACCAAGTGTCATTTTAGATTTAACAATATTAAGATTTAACAAATCTAGATTTACTGTATTTATTAAATCCTATTCAATAAAACCTTCTTACAGCCAAACACCCCGCTAGTCTTATCCATAAGAATGATATCAATGGCAGAAAGTATACAACAAGGTTCATCTTCATTTAAATTTCTTGTAAGAGCATGCATAACTAAAGCAAAAGGAAGACTAGCCATACCTGTGAGCGTCGGAGAGGTGGAGTTGTCGGAGCTGCAGTCGTTGGGGTGCTAGAGTTGTTGGGAGAGGGGAGAGGGGAGAGGAGAGAGGCAAATTAAAGCATGAGGGAGAGATTAAGACCGAGAGGTAGAGGATTAGGGACAGACCCGGGGCGTTGAGATTTTGACAGTATAAATAGTTCTTTCCGAAGGTTTACAAATGACTTAAAATTCGTCGGTTATTAACATTAATATCGACAACATTTGACATAGCTTATTAAAAAACCTCGTCGGTTAATTCCTCTCCAAATGACGTGTTAGTGAATAACCGACGACATAAGGGTCTCGGTTATTAGTTGCTTATAATTGAAGGTAAAAAATTTCGGCAATCATAAAAACCATCAGAAAAAAAATTTTAGTTGATAAAGGACAGTATGTCCTATTGTTATGTCATCAGATATAATTCATCACATAAACCATAGTAAAACCTTGGGAAAATAGGACATTTTGATATTTAGATAGATTTTTTACTTACAGAGGAAATAGTCACTACATAAAATGAAAAATTTCTAAGTATTAAACTTTTAAAAGAAGCAATTGAAGCTACAAATAACTCCACCTTCTATCATACAATTCATTGAAGCTCGAACAACATTATGTAGGATGATCATATAATAAGCTATTTAGTCTCATTGATTAATAATATTTTTTTTATTGTCATAAAAATGTAATGAATTGACTGAGTGCCAGACGTTTTTAACTGTGAACTATGAAATCATTACAACGATAGTATCAAATTAAATATTTTGCATTCTTATGTATGTATATATATATATATATAGTAAATAAAGCAAACTTAGTAAATGGATCTTACACATTCTTTTGCAAACTAAGGGAAAAGGAATACTTGTTCTTGTGCTTGGACCTAAAGTAAGAAGATAAATTATTATATAGTGAAATGTTCAAATGTTTTTAAAATATGTTGAATTCAAATGTTCCTTAGGAATGTGAAAGAATTTAAAGCCTGAAAATTAGAAATATAATTTTCTTAATGTCACGAGTTCGAACCATACCTTTTACAATTTGTTGGCCATCCTTTACAGAAAAAAAATATATTTAGAACAGAGGCCAACCAAAAAAAAAAAAATGTTTTGTCGGGTTACATATTATTAATTTAAAAAATATAATCTACTTTTTCAATCAAGATTGGAAAGGACGCTAGAAAATTTTAATTTTGCTGTTACATAATTAAAATAAAATTAATAAAAGTATGCTAAAAAAATTTAAAATATGATAAAATTTGAAAAATAATTGCTCACATATGAACACCAAAAAGTCCTAAAAGTTGCAAAGGAGAAAAATTTAAAAATAAAATTTGAAAGACTTGTTGTAACTGGGGCAAATATAAACCCTACTAAAAGATTGCCATCCATTATAATTGTCAATCAACCCACGCATATCACTGAACAAAGTGTAGAAACCTGTTCTAACTCAATATCAATTGGTAGTCTAGGTATTATGAGCTAAATAAAAAAATAATAGTTCAAACAAAAATATACTAAAAATTGATAATTTGTTGATAATAAACTAATCGATTTTGAAATAAATAAAAAATAATATTTCAATGAATAATAATATAAAGATAGTGAATTGTGGAGAGATAATTGATATTATATATATGCATAAATATTATTTTAACATATTATACTTTATGAAATATATATAGTTATATCAATTCAGGAATGGTAACAGCATATGTTAACTGAAATTCATGTAAAAAAGATAATTTATGAATTTATTTTTTAATGGAGGAAATCAAACCAATATTGGCAAGTAAATTTGTAAGTTAATTGAACTTACACACACACAACTTGCAAATGAATTGAGACTTCTGGCTTAATTCGACTAAAGTTCATTTAAGTTTGTTTAATTAAGTAATCTTACTAATTTAAACATTTATTAAATATTTGATTATTAGATAAAAAAATTTCAACACCTTATTGCTCGATTCAATTATGAAGTGGACAATATAACTTAAAAGCTCAAAAACATGTTTTTTAAGGAGCTAAATTAAAAATTGATATTAATTTAAAACCGAATATAAATTAAAACTAAATATAAAATTTAATTTAATTTAAATAGTATTAAAAATATTTTAGCATTAAATTTATTTTTATATTATTAACTTAAATTTAATGAAATCTGCTCAAATTTATCCAAAAATTTAAATATTTATATTTAATGTAAATATGCGTTGAAAGATAGCAAAACTAAATTATTGAAAAAAGCAGAAAAAAGAAAAAAAATAAATAAATAAATAAAAGCAAAAAGTTTGAGAGCAACATTCATTACTTATTGTTTAACATTTTAATATGAAGCTCGCACTTGAAAGATTTCTGTTTAGTGTCTACCATTTAAAAATTTAGTCTCACAAATTAATAAATTATTGGGTTGTTTAAATTGAAAAGCATTGATGAACTGGTAGAAATTTTTAGCATCACATGGGCATGAGGCTGTAATGGGTTAGCATTTTATAATTTTTTTGAAAGTGCCTTAATATTAAAAAAAATATTTTCTGATATCAAATCTGTTCAATATTTATTTATAGCTATTATAAGCTTGAGCTTGTATTAATAAAAGTTGAATGAACTACTCGATTTAAAACTTAATTTCAACCAAGTTTATAATTAAACTAAATTCGAGTTGTTAGTGAATTAAGTAACAAGAGTAGGTGCACGGGCCCCTACTGTCTCTAGTGTTGCTCGGCCTATATTTGTGGATCATACCACTATTTTATATGGGCCACCTCATAATAAAAAGAGAGGAGAAATAAAGTGTTTAAAAAGAAACACTTATGATTTTTTTAGTTTTCTGCAACTAATCCCAAGATATAAGAAGTGTTGCCAATCCCATTATATGACAGCATGATTAGTGAAAAAAAGTTATAAAGTAAAATTTAGCTAATGCCACTAATTGGTATGATGACTATCTTTACTAACTTGTATTTTATCAAAATATATCAAGAACATATGGCAAATTTCAACTGATTAGATCTTTGAAAATGAAGTTTCTAATGAAGCTTTTTCGACGACACTTTGACCTGGCTAGAAACTTTGCTAAGCCTGGGCATGTTCATCTGACAAGTAGCCTTATTAGCAAATGATGATTTCATTGGTGGATAAAATTTTATTGTAATAAATTGACAGCATATGGGGGTAGATGGTGACCGATTGAATCTATTTTATAATAATAACAAAAGTTGATTAATTTGTCGCAAATAATATTTTAGTAAAAACTACTTTAGGTGACTCAAAAATCAAATGAATGAGAGAAAGTTACATCACAAAATTTATTTTATAGTTCAATCTATTTTTTGGAATGTCATAAGGAACCCACATGATTACACTAAATTGAGAAGATACTCATTTTATTTAGAAAAATAGTCACTCGAATCAATATTGCCATTAAGCAATCATCCCAAAAATCACCGTCACATCAGTGTAGAAATGAAAATCCAATAACATGAATAATGTATTACTATTGGACATCCGACCATATTTTCTAAACACGAGAAAGCACATGATGCGACGGTGGTAGTATGTCAAGAACAAGGACGGATGACATCAATGCCTAAGGGTCAATACTGTCTTAAATACTCGGATTCCATTAAAAAAAAAAAAAGAGAAAAACCTAGAAATAGATATCATTCCGGGATACCCAAAACATAGATCACAAATTCCTGTCTATATATATCCTATTGTTCTTGCAAATAAAAGTTAAAAAAACTAACTAGAAAAAACCATATCCTCAGGTCAAACTATTTTCACAAGTTCACAAACTATATCTGACGCACATCAACAAACTTCTCACAGACTATACATAAACCAAGAAAAAAAAAACAAAAGAAATAAAAAACTTAATATGTATAAAACGAGATGGACTGTGGTAGTCAATTGATGCCGAGAGCTTTCATCCTCCTAACTAGAGTAAGCGCATGAGCGTTACTGGCCACCCATTCTTCCCTTCCCCTTCCCACCCTCATGTGCCCCATCATTCTCAGCAGCTCATCGTTCCCATCTAAAATGCTAACTATTTGCCTCATGTTTGGCCTCCTTTCTGCCTTCGAAAGCGTGCATGCCATCCCCAACCTCACCATTCTCTCCAATTCCTTCATCTCAAAATTACCCTCCATTCTTTCGTCTGCCATCTCCTCCACCGGCCTTCTTCTCGTCTCCATTCCCCAAGCCCTCCTCACCAACAGCCCCTCAGGCCGCCGGAGATCCACTGCCGGCCTGCCGCTCACAATCTCAAGCACAACAACGCCGAAACTGTAAACGTCCGCCGCCGCTGTTGCCCTTCCGGTTTTCATGTATTCCGGCGACATGTACCCGAATATTCCCCGGGCAGAGGAGCTTCGCCCGGTGGAAGCGGCATGGCAGCCGCCGCTCTCATTGCGGGAAAGGAACTCAGCAAGAGCAAAGCAGCCGAGTCGAGGGCTCATGTCGGGGTCGAGGAAAACGGAAGAGGAGGTGATGCTTCGGTGGATGACCTGCTCCTCCCACTCCTCATGAAGGTAAAGCACAGCCGAAGCAAGCGCCTTTATGATGCGGTAGCGTTGCCGCCACGTGAGGACAGCAGGGGAGATCTGGCGATCGAAGAGGCGGCGACTGAGGACTCCCCCAGAGGGGTAGTCGTAGACGACGAGCATCTCGCCATTTTCCGTGCACCAGCCGCGGAGCTGGACTAGGTGGCGGTGACGTAAGTGGCCAAGATTGGATAGTTCGTCAGAGAACCGTAAGCGCAGAGCAGGGCAGGTTTTCATCCCTAAGCGTTTAACCAGAACGTGGAAGCGGTTGTCGAGCAAGCCGTGGTACCCTGTTCCGAAGTCGAGTTCTGCTACCATCCTTGATTCGGAGAAGTTGTTGGTGATTTCGACGATTTCTTTGTAGGAGATGGTGCGGGGAGTATTGACGTTAGGAAAATTCACGGCCTTTCGGTGACTACGGCTATTTTCATCGTTGGCAGTGAGGAATACGGTGGAGCCCATGGCGGTGAGGTAGTTGGATGAGTAGACAGTGCCGGTGGTAGTTCTGGCGGAGGAAGAGGAGGACGAGAGAGAGATATAGAGAGGTTGCAAGTGGAAAGAAGGAAGCGCCGGGAGGTCGCCGACAGTGTCGCTAACAAGTGTCTCCATGACCCATTTCATGGTAGGTCGGGATTGGGGATCATGGAGGGAGCAGAGGAGGCCGATGTGCAGCAGCCGCCCAATTCCTGGCAGCGGGTAGCTTCCCTCTTGAAGCTGCTTGTCACCAGCACTAAGCAATTCGCCATCGTCGGCGAGCCGCCGCACCCAATCAAGCATGAATATCTTGTCGTCCGAGTACGCAAGATCGACGGCACGCCGCCCTGTGGCGACCTCGAGCACCACCACGCCGAAGCTAAAGACATCTGACTTCGCAGTAGCGCCGCCGCGACGCTGGAAGCTCTCTGGTGGAAGGTAGCCGATGGTTCCTCCAATTCGGCTAGTATCTGTGATTCGGAACTCATAATTATTCGACGACACGGACCGACTGGACGCTGTCCGAGTTTTCAACGGATGATCGGCCTCGCAGTGTTCGATCCAGCGCGCGAGGCCAAAGTCTCCGAGCCGCGCGTTGTAGCCGGAGTCGAGCATGACGTTACTGGCCTTTACGTCCCGGTGAATGATCTGCGTGTCAAGTTGCTCGTGCAGGTAGAACAGAGCTGTGGCTAGTCCGGCCACAATCTGACGCCGACGGTCCCACCCGAGAACCGGCGTAGATGGGGCGAAGAGGAGGCGGTCAAGACTACGGTTGGGCATATAGTCGTAGACGAGGAGGAGCTGGTGTTCGTGTAAGCACCAGCCGCGGAGGCGGACGAGGTTTCGGTGGCGGAGCTGCGCTACGGCGACAAGCTCCGCGGCGAAGGACTTTTCGAAGCGTTGGTCGGCGCCAGCCACGCATTTTACAGCGACCACGGAGCCGTCGCTGGGAAGCACTGCTCTGAAGACACGCCCAAAGCCACCACTCCCGAGGACTTCCTTCTCGTTGAATCCTTTGGTGCCTATGTAAAGCTCGGCATAGCTGAATATCCTGGGGCCGCCGTTTTTCTTGGAATGCAGCGCATCCGAAGTAACTCCGGGGGTGTCGTGGAACTCAGAGTAGTTATCGGACTCGTCTTGGAAGCAGCTGAGGTTTGGACATCGGCGGCGGCAGAAACAGTGGAGGGAGCGGCGTGCGAAGGTGGATAGACCATGGGACAGACTATGGTTCTTTCCGGTGGGGTATTTGGCAGGAAGGGTTCTGGGTTCTAAGGCGATATCGTCGGCGTCGAAGGGCAGGATGAAGCAGAGCCGTCTCATCGACATGACAGCTAGGGGGAGGTATGAATTGTGAAGACGATGAAGGCCGCTAGTTTATATAGCAAGCAAGGAGGACGGACACGCTAATATGCAAGCCATCAGTAGTTCCGGAATTCTCAACTTCACTCGTGTCATAATTGTAATATAAAATTTTCTTGGTCAAACTAATAATCAATTAAAATCATTAGTAACAAAAAGTGAATTTTTTTATGTGCCTCATATTCTAAAAAAATTAATTTATATATTCACTTCTAAATTTTTATATTATTTATTGAAGTTCATCGAAAAATCGATTAAAAAAAGAATATTATATAACAGCATTGTAAGCATGCCTGCCAGGGCAGTATATGTGAAAGGAAGTTTAAAAAAAAGAAAACGACATGGTTGGAGAGATTAAAAATTTAAGGAGCAGCTGCGAGAAAGAAGGAGGCTAATCAAAGCATAATGTGGACAGTCCCAAGGCATAATTGAAACGATAGAATTCACAAATTCATTAATAAAACCAGACCATCGAAAATGACCAACATCTAAAGGAACGATATTTAAAAAAAAACAAAAAATGGGAAACTTGCATCCCTGGACGCATTTCTCATGTATTTATATATCCCCCATCTAAACTTACACATCTATGCATATATATATATATATATATATATATATAGGGGATGCTT
>NW_018219629.1:151131-209907 GCF_001263595.1 Phalaenopsis equestris | reverse complement strand
ATATCTCTTAATATATATCACTTTAAAAAATGATAATAATATTATTTTATGATGTGATATTACATATTTGAGAGTTGTGTAAATATGAAAGTATAGATGTGAGATATATAAATATATTGGAGTTGGGTGCTAAAATTAACCTTCCCCATAAAAAAACTAGTATAATATATGTGAAATTCACACCATAGGAACTATTTGACATTTATTAACAAATATTAATGCTTAGAAAGAATTAAGCTTGCTATCAAAATATCAAGGGTATGAACATATTCTTGAGTTCATATCACATGTACACATTAATGGACCTGATCTAGAGCTATTAATGCAGCACAACATGAACTACTCAAGTATGACCAATGCCAGCAACCAATGCCCAGGAAACCAAACTAATTCAAACTTCTAACATTATCGTATGCTGTCAAGCTCACCCAAGAATAGTAAAGATAGCCCAATGTGCCAACAACTAATGGGTCATCGAAATGACAAATTCTTTTGATGAATGTTGAAGTAAATTATTTTTAGTTCGCATGAAAATTTCATTTTGGACTGCAACAAACATCTTGTAAATAATTATTTTTTAATTGAAAAGATTTAGACTTGTGAAGAAAAATTCCTAATTTTCTCGTTTTTAAGTGTTGTTTGTATGATTTATTATGATTAGGGGTAATTTGATATTTTTGTTTTTTTAACTTTTATGCCTCATTCCTCCTCTATAAAAGAGAGTTAGGGTTATGGTGAGAAGTGCAAAAGTTGTAACCTCGAGCCATTTTTTCTCACCCCATCCGGTGTTAGTGGAATCTCCCTCCAGATAGATATAGGCCAATCAACTTAACTCAAACCACAAAAAATCTTATGTTTGATTGTTGTTATGTGAATTTCCTTATTTTCACATTGTGTTCGCATAACGTTTAGTATTAGAGTTTCATATTCGTGATCGAAGCATGGTTCGAGTTTGAAATAAGAAAATCAGAAGTTTGGTGTCGGCATTTATTTTCCAACAGGTGTTCCGATGTGATTTTTTGGTAGATTCAGAGGTTCCGCGGAAGCCAGTGGCTTGGACGTGAAGAATTGGTGTTCAGTAGGAGAGAACACGATAGCAAGGAGATTGTGACAGTTCCGATGGCAATAAGTGGCGACTCAAGTGGAAGGAGGTGTAGATTGGCTGAAATTTCTTGTGAAAGGAAGAAATCGCAAGGAAAAGTAGTGAAGAAAAAAAAAGGTTATATTTAAAGAAATGTTTTAAGAAGTTTTCTTGACAGGAACAGTGATTTTAGGAAACAAGACTGTGTTGGAACAAAAATGCAAGAAAAAAATGAAAGTTTCTCTTAAAAGAAAAATGTTTCTTTCAAAAGGAATAAAGAAGTTTCCGGGTAAAAAATTTTCAAGTAAGTTTTTGTAAGAAAAGGTAGTTATTGTATAAAGAAATCTATCATTAAAAAATCTAGCCTAAGGTTATAAAACCAAATCAAATTCTCACAAAACTTGTTAATTTTTGCCCCTCCAATCTATGGTTTTTTATTATTTTTTTTAATTTATGATGTTTCTAGTGTCATTTTCTAAGGTTTGGATAATAATTATTTGGATCCTAATTTGAAAATATATCACATAAAAAAGTTTGATATTTGAATTTGGAAACTATTTTGTGTTGTCCTTGGGAGATGTTTGGGAACAAATAAGAGTTTGGCTGTGAATATTAAATTAGTATCTTGATTGGCTTCCAAATTAGGTCAGCTTTTGTTAACGAATTATTTTAAGTGTAGTCACATTGGCCATCAAGATTAACTTGCAGTTTTTGGGATAAGAACAATCTCATTGTTTATTTTTAACATGCCAAAATGTTTTATGTCAAAACACTTGCGTTGGATTCAACAAGACAGTTTCATGCAACTCATCAAAGCAAGTCACAAGTTCTCAACAAGTATTGATATAATTGACTAGTAATTTTATAGAAATTAGAAGTGCATGTAGAACACAAAAGTACTTTTTGTATACTCAATTACCTATTGAATAGTTAGTTTCATTTTATGGTAGTTATTATAAAGAACTAATAATATTGTTTATTCATGTAACTTTTCATGTAGTACAATTTCACACCCATATATTCCAATGGTGAACTTATATATCATTTAGTTTGGTATGCTTCTCGATTAGTACAAGTCAAACTTGTAAGCTGAGCTCTAATTAAACTCGTCGGCTAAAATTAAGTTGAAATCATTAGCTTGGCTTAAAAAAAGTTCAAGAGGAACTCATGGCAAACTAAATGGACTAACTAGACTTATGCATAGTTTCCCAAGCCTAGAATTCATTGAATTTATTCTTTAAAAGTGCTACCTAAAGAAAATGAATGCTGATAAAAATGTATTCTTTTCATATATATAAAATATGATATGAGTTAATAAGAGAAGTCTAGTGAGATAAAACTTACAAATTCAATTTACCCACATGTAACATACTTAAAATGAAGTTATAATTGTAAGACTAAGCAAAGTCAAGCTAATTATTGAATTTAGATAAATGAATATCTCAAAAGGAAAAAGTTCTATGAGGATAGCTTTAATTAAGGATATCTCTTAAAGACAAACTCATTTAACAATAAAATTATTATCTTTTAATTTTCTTAAGATATTTTCAAAGAGGATTATGACTCAATAATTGATAACATAATAAAATAGCTAATTCTTTGAAATTGTTAGTCCAAAAAGCAAAGGGTGCATTATCACAACAAAGTAATATTAACACATCTCCACATTGGAAACTTACACGATAAAATCATTGACAAAAACTCTAAAAGAAGTATGATGGCCTCAAAGGAGTTGCAAGTAATGATACAAAGACAAGAAAAGGTAAAAATATCTTTAACTAATTTTAATAAGCCCTTTTTTTTGTTTTATGACACTTAAATGTAAAGAAATTATGATTATCATCCCATTTTAACTTTTAAATTATTAATTTCAAAGGCAGTCTCATATTTGTAAATCAAAAAAGGAAGGCATGTTTTAAATAGACTATCTTTAGTACATGGAATAGTTATAATCCTTAGATGTATAATGAATTTAACCATAAAAAAAGAATAAGATATCCTAATTATACAAATTGGAGCTACAAAAAAAAACTTACAGTCATGTTTGGGTTAGGAGTACTTCTAATTAGAGTACTAATATCATTAGGCCCATTAAATATTCATGCCTACAAAAGAAACTCTACCTTAAAGAACATGCCATGTCATCTAGATTATCAATCCTTAAACTAGGAGCATTTTTATTTGCATTGGCCATGGTGTGAAAAATCCACAAATGCTTGGGGGTTTTAACTATTTATAAGCTTTATTATTTATATCATCTAAGAGATATAATAAAAGAAATTTTAGTTTTATCTCTTAAGAAAAGTGAGAGGATCAAATTATTGCTTTTTTTTTTCTAATTTTAATTTTTGTTAATTAATTGAATTATTAAAATAATTTTAGCTTATGGGTCTACCTTTAATTTTTTATAATATAAACTAATCACTTAGTAGTAAATTATAGAAAAGAAGCATTACGGTAAATGGAAGGATAAATGAAAATAACAAGTTGTGATGACATATTAAAGCTAAAAATTATATAGCCAAAGTCTCTAGACTATGCTCAGGCTATGGGGCTAGCAAACCAATCCATCCATAGAAGTAGCTTAGCAAGAATGCTTACCAAGAGAGCTCACCTGAAAAACAACCCTATTAGAAAGATGTAGTGAAGTGAAAAATGTGTAGCCCCAAATAATTAAATGACCTCCTTAACTTGTCTTGGGCTCCTATAGGTAGACAGATGTATTACAGAAGATGAAACTTATAAAAAGCCTTATAGGTTGGCATATGCATTATGTGGAACATATTATAATGATGAAGATATATAAAATTATATATCAACATGGGCATCAGTCGGCTAGCTCTTATGAATTATCTTAATAGAGCCGAAAGAAATGATAAAGAAAACAAATTATATCTCATGATATTCACATTAATTTGATTATTTATTACATGTAACATATCTTAAGGTAATTGTCAGCCGATGAAAATGTTTAAGGTTGAAGATGTGGTTTTGATTTAATTTAATTTACATATAGATTTGATTTTTTTTGGAAAAAAATAGTATTTTAGTTTTGAAAAGTAATGTTTTAGTTTTGAACATACGAGACCAAATTGATCCCATATAGACAATAGTTCAGATAAACGAGCACAACACTACAACTGATATAACTACCCCGAGGAATAAACATATCACTTGTCTGTGAGGCTTGATTAAAGAAACTACAGAGATTATGACATCTGTTTAGTCTGTGAACCATTTTTATATAAGTCGACAAGTTCCTTTATCTATTATGGAAGAGTAGGTAGGGTTTAACTTACATGGGTTCAAAAAGCTCCCTATAGAAGCAAATTCTTATAGTTAATCGCATCTTAAATGACCGAGGTCACCTAAGAAAACTCTCGATTTGGATCAGAAAATATTGTCTTCAAAAATTTCAAACTATAGGACTTTTCAAAGAGCGGACCAATAAGTGTCTAATGGGAAAGGCTCAAATTTGAAACATTATTATGAAATTTAAAAAGAGAAAACTAGGAGTTGTCATAAGTCCTGAGGAGAGCCTCATTGACTCCCAAAGCTATCCTATGGGTTGGCTTTAATTTTAGGAAGGAAATTACTGAATGGTTCATCATAACCATTATTATTATTTAGGGATTACAATTATATAACATAATAATATAAATAGCCTGGAAGATAGGAGGATTTATCTCATAATGAACGACAACCTCAGCATCCTAAAACAAGTTAAGGTTTAAATTACACAACATGATTGTGCAAAGGACTAAAGATAAAATGAAGATTTATGTTGCACTAGACAAACAACATCGAAATTCTATGGATGATTGTTTAATTCTAAAGGGCTCTAATGGAGTCCGAGATATCGATCCCGTAAGGAAGTTGAAAATGTTTATAGGTAAATTCTTATGACTATAACGTAAAACAAAATTCAAACAACAAAATTGAAGTACAAAATTTTAATCTAAACTAATTAAGTGTATGCTAAATAAAATTCAGATAAAAGGAACTAAGTTAATTAAACTTTCAAAAGCAAACTTATGAAATCTATACAAATTTTTGTTTGATGAAAAGAGTTCAAATTTAAGAAAGAATTTAAGAAAGAATCCTTTCCCTTTGCAATGAGTATATGGATTGTGAAGAAATTAAAATCATTTACAAATATATAAAAATTATTTTGTTCCAAATAAGAGTAATCATATTGTTTACCCTCTTTCAATTTCATAAAGAACATTGACCAATGTAGAGTTTGATCTTTAATTCTGTAGTTAGGCTGGGAGGACACGGACTACCACTCCATAGCTCTCACTACTCCCTCACCTGAGGGCTAACAATCATGCATTAGTTTCCATTCTACTTGACCAAATTTGGGATTTTAATTTGTCACGAAGTATATTTTCTTATTTATTTGCATTCAACCCCTTGGATGACATCCTCTCCCATAGAATCAAACGTGATTCTCACTATGTTGTAAAAATCATAGCCCTTTTGGATCATATATTTCTCAACACATGTTAACATTTGAATTGGTCTGTTTGAAAAATAAATGAAGATCAGAGTTCGAATCATCACAAATTATTGACATTTAAAACCATATCAAATAAAATTAATTCTTCACAAAACCAATTCTCATTGTAGGGAGAAGGATAAAGAAGAGTACTCAGAATTCTTTCGAAGGAAACAACAAAACATGGATTTCATATATAAAAATAAGTTTACAAAAATAAAGAAATAAAAAACACAACTTATTTCACATTCCTTTCCAAGAAAATCCCTAGATGTTTTCTTCAAGCACTTTTCCTCTTTACAAGGGCACTCAACTCTCTCTTAGAAGTGTAATGAAGAAGAAATCTCTCACCTTTCCTCTCCTCACCTTTCCTCTCCTCTTACTTCCTCTCCTCTTACAACCTAGAAGAAAATCTCCAAGCCCTTGACTTTCTCTCTCTCTAACGCCTCAATTGCCTCTATCGAACTCCCTTTCACACCGCACTCATGCCCTAGACTTCCCTCTTTTTTAGAGGCTATCTCCACCCAAAAAGAATTCAAAGTTCCCTCTAAAATTCTATCCAGAAGTCAACCCTTTTAAATTTTAAAAGATATGTCTATTTATCCAAGCAACATATCCCTTCATAAAAGAACCTTCCAAAGTGTCTAAATGTTGAATCACTCCATGGGGTGTTTAGAATAAGTGGTCCATTTGAAATTTGTGTAAAATTCATCTCGAACAACCTCAATTCATAAAAAGTCATCTCTGGCATCCCACAAGCTGATTCTGGCGCTTTAGGCGCCAAGTTGCTTAAGACCGCACTGTTCTGGGTTTTGGAGCTTCAGGGACCAAATCTAAAGCTTCAGGCGCTAACTCTCTATAAAGTGACACTTCAATAACCAGTTCTTGTGTTTCAGGTGCCAGTTCTGGTGCTTCATGCACTAGAATCACAAAACTCGATGTTTTGGCTCCAAATTTTGTCATTTTTGCTACTTTTGCTCCAAATACCTAAAATTGACATACCTACAACAAAAATAAAAAATACCCTTCTTTGAACTATAATATTACAAAAAATAAGCATTAAATGTACACTTAAAACAACACATTATTTTGGTGTATCAAAATCCGCCAAACTTAAATGTTATTTGTCCTCAAGTGAGACTTTTACTGTATAAAATATATATGACATAAGATAGAAATTAACTTATAACCTCTTTACTTTCATAAATAAAATAGTAAAATTTAAGAAAAAATTATAATATCTTATATTGAAACTCTAAGTCTAAGAGTACTTTATTAATCAAATCTAAGATTTCTGAATGTCTATTCAGTTCAAAAAGAATTGTATTTTGTCATATCAAGGATACTTAGAATATCCATATGAAAAAGAATTTCATGAAAGCTTTACTAATAAGGGTACTAATAATCAAATATAAGTTTAGAAAATGTAATAAATCTTTTTCCTTAAGTTGATTCAAGTGAAGCTAATTTTTAATTAGGCATCTCCTCCAGCTTCTCCTCACACACAGTTTAAAATTTTGCTTTCTTTCTTTTTATTTTTCAAGTGAGGATTATTATATCTTGATAGCTTTTAATAGTTTTGAACTTAATTATCCTCTTCTTAAAGTTAAAACTTCTTAACTTTCTTAACTTTATAAATTCATATTATTTTTTATGATTTTTCATAAAGTTTCATTCGTTTCTGCTTACATGAAACTCTAAAATTCTTAATACTTCAAAAACACAATTTCCTTTACTATAAATAGAAAAAACATAGTCTTATTTATTCATACCAAATATCTTTAACTTTAAATTTGACCTTCATCATTAAAAACTTTTACCTAAATCTACCATAATATTTACAAACATAAATATAGTCATTTAAAGTTAAATCTTAATATCTCAGGTCATGTTAAATTAATTTTAAAAATACAATTAATTGAGGATAAATAAAATTTATTTTACTTCTTTTTAAGAGAATTTTTTCCTCCAAACTTAAATTTTCAAGTAATTAAAAATATTCAGTACATAGATTTGTAGGTGAAAGAAAACAATAAATGCATAAAAAAATTAATTTATAGAGGATTTCTGAATTTGAAACTGGTCTTTGGTGTACTGCAGGTACTAACTTTAAAAATATAGGCTTTAAAGCATTAAATAAAACATAAGATATTATAAAGGATTTGCTGAAAATTAAAAACAGAAACAAAAACTGAAAATACTAAAAATGTAAAAAAAGTAAAAAATCTATAGTTACTATTACAATTAGGTCCACAACACAATATTACAATGAAATTTCATATCTCAACATTTTCAAAACAAAATAAACTACAAACAATCAAAATAACAAAAAAATAAATTAACAAACAAATTAAACTCCTAAAATATCACTCTTCATCCCCTTCCTCATTATCATCATCTTCTTTTTCTTCTTTTTCTTCTTCTTCATGATCTGGCGTATAAGGAGTGAAACTGGGGCAAGTTGGAAATTCCACCTTATAATCACCCCTTTGAACTAAGATATCTAACCATTGCCTCTTCATATGCTATATCATGCTCAACTCTCCTATGCTTTTATTCATCATTATAAGCATTCCTTATTTCAATTCCTCCAATCCTATTCCTCCAATCTTCCTCCAATCTTATTTTGCATATTTACAATATCCATTTGCTAAATCATAATCTGCTTCACAATATTCTTAAGTGAAGTAGAGCGAGAAGTAGATGGCCCTGCAGAAGATGTTGAGGGTCTGTCACTACCTCCACTCCTGGACTCAGCAAATGATTAAAATCTTCGAATCATATGCTTCCCAATAGGATTTTATGGCTCTATCTTTTCTTCATTTCTATGAGATTCTACTTCTGATTGTTCACATAAAGTGAAAATCAGGGCAGAGTATCCCAAATCACCAGCTGTAGCAATTCTGGCTAAACTTCGAGGATGATGTACTATAGAAGCACCAACATCTACTGCCTTTATTTTTTGAATGCAAAAGCTTAACACAACTCTATCCTTCTACTTTGCTAAGATAATTTGTTTGAAGCAACTCAACAGAGATGAAGTAATATCACACTTTTGACTGAAAAGTCATCATGGAAGTGGAGAAATTAACTTTCTAATTATTCTTAATTTTCCATTCTCCCCTTCCATCAGTTAGAAAGGCAATTACTTCATCCATTAATAAATCAGTCATCACGAATGTAACATATTCATAATGAAATACATTCCTCAGTCCATAAAAGGCATTGATCCTTTCTCTTGAAAAATCAACTTGCTTACCTCGCATGAAGATGTGATCATCAGTAGTGAATCAAAAATTAGCATAGAACTCCCATATCATAGGCACAATGGCTACTGCAGATAAATAACAAAACCTCTCACAATTTCTGGCGACAATCAACCTTCGATCTCGCCACCTGGGTAAGAAAATGTGCATTCCTGGATCAACTTTCTCGAGCCCATTTGAGTATTGTAACTATGTTGGGCCTTATAATTGACAAATTTTCTTGCATTAAAATTTCTCGTAGGCTTTCCTCTTTCTACTCGTGGAGCTATAGGAATTTCTATGAAAATCCAAATAAATTACAAAATCAAAAATCTAGTTCCACAAGTAAATTTATTTGGTAAGAAACTTTTCACCATGGGTTTTCTTTAAGATATTTCATCAAAATTCCCAAATTTTGGATATCCCATAATGTTGGACAAATCCATGGTGAAAAACAAAAATTTCTAAGCTAAATTGAAGCTCTTACCAAGAGAAGATGAAGTTTAAGATCTTTTGCCTTCGAAATCTTCTCAAATCTGCACAATGTGAATCCTTAAGTCACAGCTTAGAGGTAGGAGACGACCCAAGCGATTAAAAGTTGAGTTTTACTAGGCAATTTCATAGTTTTTAAGCTATTTGGGCATTTTCAGGAATTTGACGCCTCAAGTGCCAATCTAGCGCTTCAGGCGCCAACGCCTAATTTTTCCAGATTTCATTTTCTAAGGAAGTCTGCTGCATACCACTTTATGTCAAATTCTAATTAACTCAAATAAACACGTATACTCATAATTAAATAATTTTTCTAACACATAACTTTAACAAACAACAAAAAACTCACATTTATATATAAAATCAGCACAATTAAAAACTAACAGTTTTCAGGCCAATAAAATCTAATTCAATGTCTAAAGCAAACCAAACATCCTAACACTGAAATCTAAACATCAATATACTCAAAAACAACACAAATAGAGTTCAACAATGAAAGTAAATGCAATCCAACATAACATAATAGCATAAGCAAGCAGTACTAAATAAGTGTTCCGTGCAGAAAGTAAGTTCAAACATATTCCTCGCGCTCATCCTCCAACATATCTCCCATGGATTGGTAATGCACGTAAAAGTTGTAGAAAGGTCGATAAGGAAATTCATCTGTTGAATCTTCCTAGAACCAAGCATGTTTCTTGAACATACGTACCAAACCACTTGAACATACGTAACATACGTACCAAACCATCTTCAATATGTCCAGTATGTTCAAAATGTTCCTTCAGCCTCCAATCCAGATGATCCAACATTTCAGAAATTTTCCTAGTTGATGCATAAGTTTCTGTAACTCTTTCTCTATCTTCTTAATCCTCTTCAGAAGTGCATTCAAACTGAAGTAAGACTAAATATGTGATGAATTCTGGGATTATTGATCCATCAGTATATTCATATCATTCTCATCACCCATTCCAATATAGTTACAATAAAATTTTGGGTCCATAGACTTTCAAGGAAGAAGCAATTTTTCCCAACTTTCATATAGAACTTGTGATTGAATGCACAGTAGGAAAATAGTATATGGATGTCCCAGTCCAGTAGTAGATCCATTAACGATCAAACCTAAAACTGATTTCACAATTATTGCACCAATATAATTAGGTTTTCCAGTTTGAATACATTAATTCAAACTAGCACTCTCCTTCATAACTTTATTGATTTCATGGTAGGAAGTAATTTTGATGCAATAAGGAAACGCCATGCCTTAGATGTAGGCTTAAATAATGAAGAAGAAAAACTTACATTTCCATCATCTTTGGCTTCATAATTTGCATCTTCATCAGTAAGAAATTGATAAAGTTTGTTCATATTATCTCTTATAGGGGAAAAATTTGCATAACGACAAATAAGAACACTTTCAATCATAAACATATCATTTATTATTATAGGAGTGAATTGTACATACCTACCTCGCACATAAACAATTCTTTGGTTGATTCTATTAAGATTTGCGTAAAAGTCTTTCACCACAGGGTCAACTACGATGAAAGTGGTATAAAAAAGCACTTCCCAGCATCTTTTTGCAATTATCTCTTCCACTTGAGTGTTCAGTGTGTTGAATCCTCGATTCTTAAATCCCCTTTCCTTGATTAGCCTTTTCGTCACAAGAACTCAATCATTTAACTTCTGCACATCAAAACTGACAAACTTTCTCCGGTTAGAAATTCCAAATCTCGCAAATTCTTAGAGTGGGAAGCCATTGGATTTGAAAAGTAGTTACTCTTCCCTCATTGTCCTCCCAATAATAGGCTTCAAAATCAGTTTTTGGGTGTTATGAAGAGAACTTGCCAAAAATCGCTAAAAACTGCCTTTTGAAATGTTTTAAGCCATTTTCATCGCCACGACACCTCAAACACCGATTCTGACACTTCAGGTGCCAGTTCACTGGAAAGTGACACATCAGGCGCCAGCTCCAAAATTTTTTCCATTTTGATTTCAATCCAAAAAATTCTCAAATCTCCTATAAAATTAGGTAAATAAAATGTTTTTAAATATTTTCTCAGTTTCAAGTTTCTCAAATACACAAAATCTATAAAATTACAGATATAACTATATAAATATAATATTCCAAATAAAAAACATATAAGCAAAATAAACAATGATAAATATAGTCTGTCTCCCACAAAGTGCTTGGCTTAATGTCATTAGGCCGACATTCCCAATCTTTACTATTGGCGACCCAAAATTATATTCTCTTTAAAAACTGATCTTTGACCATCAAAATATGGTTTCAGTCTGTGCTCATTCACTTTAAATATCTTTCCGATCTTAGGATCTTCAATACTAATAGCTCCATAGGGATAGACTTTTATAATTGTGAATGACCCTTTCCACCTAAACTTCAGTTTTCCAGGAAATAATTTCAATTGTGTATTGTATTATAAAACTTCATGTCCATACTCAAATACCTTTTTTATTATCTTCTGATCATGACATTCTATTATTTTTTCTTATAAATCTTTGCATTATTTATACAAATAATGGTCATCCCAAAAATAAGATTTTGAATCGTGAATGAATTTCTTTTCTCATTGTTTTGTCAATACATATGCTAAAGTACCACTAACAATATAATTCACAATATCAGCATACCATGGTATTACCTATCCTTTAACATCATAAAGTTGTTTATCAGGAAAAGTTTCATTAATTTTGTTGTGCAAGTCAAGTGTTTCTTTGTGTTCCAACCTAGATTGATGATTAGTAATTTGATTATCAGTTCCTTTCTTATCGACTACTAAAAAATCCAATTCTTGCATCATAAGTACCCATCTAAATAATCTTGGTTTCACATCCTTCTTAATAGCTGAGTGTTCAATATGTACAATAGATTTAACTCTAGTTAGATATGACCTAAACTTATCAAAAGCATAAACACTTATCAAAAGCCTAAACTTATCAAAAGCATAAACAATTGCTAATAGCTCTCTTTCAGTAGTGGTGTAATTAATTTGAGCATCATTAAAAGTCATACTAGCATAGTATATAACTTTAGAAATTTTATCATATCTCTACCCTTAAATAACTCCAATTGCATAATCACTTGCATTACACCTTAATTCAAAAGGTTTCTCCCAATCAGGTGAAACAATTATAGGAGTAGTGATCAAGTTTTCCTTTAATATTTCAAAGCTTTAAGGCACTCTTGGTTGAAGTCAAATTTTGATTCTTTTTCCAGAAGTTGGCATAAAGGCTTAGTAATTTAAAAAAAAATCTTTTTGTATATCTCCTATAAAATCTAGCATGTCCCTAAAATCTCCTAACTCCTCTTACAATAGTTGGTGGAGGTAGGTTAGATATAACCTGTATTTTTGCGGGATCTACTTCCATGCCATTTTTTTAAATTTTATGCCGAAATACATATCCTCATGCAACCATAAATTGCTTTATTATATCTTCTTAAAGTTTCCTATAGCTGTAGTTCTTACGTATCAGTTAATTCTGAGGGTACAATAACAGGTAATGTGGATAAGTTTACTAAGAATGCATACTTTAAATGTGTATGAAGTGTGTAGGAAGTGTTTTCGGTATGAAGTGTTTTCGTTTCTAGTTCAGGAGGTTTCTCAATAGATGAAATCAAAATCTTATCATTATCTACAAGATATAACAATACAAATTGTTCCTAAACATAATCCAATTCTTATTACTCACTTTTGTAGATTCATCTTGAATTTTATCCTCATCTTCAAAATATTCTTTTTCAAATTTATTTTCAAATGTCTTCATGAAATATTTATGACTTAAATATTCGTTAATATACATTCTGAAGCATTCAATCTCTTGATCTTTTCAGGGCATCTCATTGATTTTGTAATATTAAATGCAACTTCTTAATCACTAACTCTCGTAGTTAGTTCTCCTTTCTGCACATCTATCAAAGCTCTTCTAGTGACAAGAAATGGTCTTCGTAAAATGATAGAAATTTCTTTATCTTCCTCCATATCTAATACAATAAAGTCCACGGGAATGATAAATTTATCAACTTTTACCAAAACAACTTCTATAACTCTTATATGGTAGAAAATCAAACAATCAGGTAATTGAAAAGTTACATTTGTAGCTGAAATTTCTCCTGAACACAACCTTTTGAAAATTTCACAAAAAGCATTTCCAAAAAAATCTTTCACCAATATCATAAAGAATAGTAAAACTATAAGGATTTTATGTTTTTCATGAAGCTTCTTCAAAATTATAGCGTTACACTCCTTACTGAGTGCAACCGTTTCATTATCTATAAACTTCCTTTTCTTATTAAGTATATTCTTCATTAACTTTACATAGCTTGGCATTTGCTCCAACGCTTCAACAAATGGAATGCTTATCATTAATTTCCTCAATATTTTCAAAAGTTTTAAAAATTGGTTATCTCTGCTTTTTTTTGCTATAGACTTTGAGGAAATGGAGGTGGTGGTCTTTCTACAGTGATTTTCATTGGTTTAATAGGACATTCAGACTCAAAATGAAAATCTTCACCATATTTTTTATTTTCTACCTCATCTTTTTCAACATCAACTTCCATTACTTTTTGAACATTGGTTTCAAATTCTTTTTCACTTATCAGTTGAATAGCCTTAATTTACTCTTTGTTCTGATCTTTAGGATTTACTTCAACATTACTCAACATTACTAGGCAATATACTAGGCAATATTCCTAGAGGTCTATTGCTAAGTGCAATAGCAATACATCTCGATTGACTTTGTAATTGACTTCCCATTTACAAT
Organism: Phalaenopsis equestris; assembly: GCF_001263595.1. NCBI lineage: Eukaryota > Viridiplantae > Streptophyta > Magnoliopsida > Asparagales > Orchidaceae > Phalaenopsis > Phalaenopsis equestris. Next base: position 195,812 of record NW_018219629.1, on the reverse strand, counting down.
ATTAATTATTCCATTAATAAATTCTTCTCCTTACTCTATAATTTATTAAAGCATGGAGGGTAATAAGGTTTATAAGTTGGATTTCCATAATTGTTGAGTTTCTCAAAGGGTTCGCAACATTGTTTCCCCATTGTGGATTATCAACATTAGAGTTATTATTACTCTAACTAAAATTTGGATGATTCTTCTAACTAGGATTTAAATAATTGACATAAGGATTATTAGAATGATTATTTATTGAATTTAAGGTCTCATAAGAAGAATAAGATTTTATCATTTGTCCCAATGCGTTTTCCCCAAACACAGGTGGTGTCTGAGAATAATTCATTTCATATTGATCTATCTTCTTTGATAAAGCAGTAATTTAGGCGGCCAACATATATAGTGCACCAGAATCATGAATACTAGATACTTTTTTTGTATATACCCTTTCAGAAGGCCATTAAAAATTATTAGTAGTCATCTCTTTAATTAAAGGATATGCTTCATCGAATGGTTTTAACATTAATGATCCACCAGCAGCAACATCAATTATTGATCGAAGAGATCCAGCCAAGCCATTATAAAATTTTTGAATTATTAACCAATCTGGCAACGCATGGTGTGGACACTTCCTAAGGAGATCTTTAAATCTTTACTAGGCTTCATTAATTGATTCTTTTTCAAACTGACAAAAAGATGTATTATTGTTTCTAAGTTTAGCAGTTTTTAATGGTTGGAAATATTTAGATTAAATTTATTGTGATAAGTCTCCCCAAGTTTCGATAGATCCAGGTGCTAATGAATTTAACCACATCTTAGCTTTATCCCTTAGTGAAAAAGGAAAAAATTCTAAGCCTTACTACATCATTCGACACTCCATCATATTGAAATGTAGCACACAATTCTAGAAAACTAGCAAGATGTTAATTAGGATCTTTAGTTGGTGTTCCCCCAAACTGATTATTTTGTTCCATTTGGATAATAATAAGTTTAAACTCAAATGAATTGGCAGCTACAATAGAGTTTTGTATACTCAAATGAATTCAATCTGTTGTAGGATTAACATAATCTCTTAAAGGTCTTTGATGTTCATTTTCATTTACAACATTACTTGAGTTGCAAGCCATTTTATTAAAATTATCTATCTCTTTTTGTTGTTTTCAATTTTTTTCTAATAGTTCTTTCTAACTCCAAATCGTAAGGTACTAAATCTTTAGATCTTAAACTACACATAAACAAACACAAAAAGCAATTAAAATAAGCAAACACACTAAAATGTGAAAATATTTAAATCAAACTACAAAAAGGTTTTTTTTAGTTCAAATTAAATGTTTTAAACTATGAAATAATTTACTAATACTTTCTCTTACTTCCTCGACAACGACGCCAGAAACTTGATGCAACATAATTTTGTGTGTTACTTTTGTAAATATTTTTCAATATTAAAAATACACACGGTAGTTATAATAATAAATATGCAACATAAACCCAACAAAAATAACTTTAATAAAAATAATTTTATCTTTTAAGAATCTTTAAACTGTCAAATCCTCTAACAATAACGCGAGTATATATATCACTCAAGTAATAAATGACTCTAAAAGTAATAAATGAACTCAAGTAATAAATGACTCTAATGGAGTCCTAAATATCAATCCCACAGGGAAGTTGGAAATGCTTATAGGTAAATTCTTATCACTATAACGTAAAACATAATTTAAACTACAAAAATTAAGTACAAAAATTAAATCTAAAATAATTAAGTGTATGCTAAATAAAATGTAGATAAAAGGAACAAAGTTAATTAAACTAATTGTTAAACTTTTGAAAACAAAATTATGAAATCTCAACAAAATTTTTGTGATGAAGAGTTCAAATTTAATAAAGCATCCTCCTCCTTTACAATGAGCATATGGATTGTGAAGAAATCAAATTCATTTAGAAATATATAAAAAGTGTTCTGTGCCAAACAGGAGTAATCATATTCTTTACCCTCTTTCAAGTGCATAAAAAATATTGATTAATTCAAAGTTTGGTCCCTAATTCCGTGGTTAGGCTGGGAAGATACCAGATGCCACTCCAGAGCTCTGAATACTCCCTCATCTGAGGGCTAACAATCTCACATTAGTTTCCAATAAATTGAACCAAATTGGAAATTTTAATTTGTCACTTAAAATCTTCAATTCTGCATCCAACAAAGTATATTACCCTATTTATTTACATTCAAACCCATGGATGACATCCCTCCCATGGAATCAAATGTGATTCTCAGACATCCTCTACATTCTCATCCATGGAATCAAATGTGATTCTCACTATGTTGTAGAAAGCATTGCCCTTTCAGATCATATGTTTCTCAACACATATTAAGATTTCAATTGGCTATATCGAAAAGTAAATGAAGATCAGAGTTCAAATTATCATAAATCATTGACATTTAAAACCGTTTAAAAAAATAATTTAAAACAAAACCAATTCGTCATAAAACCATATCTCAAAGTAGGGAGAAGGACAAAGAAGACTACTCAAAATTTATGAGAATTCAGAATTTATGAGAAGGAAACAATAAAATATGGATTTCATATATAAAAACAAGTTTAAAAAAATAAAAAAATAAAAGACACAACGTTTCTCACATTCCTTCCCAAGAAAATGCCTTAAAGTTCTCTTCAAGCACTTTCCTTCTTTACAAGTACTCTCAATTCTCTCTTAGAAGTGTAATGAAGAGGAAATCTCTCACCTTCCCTCTCCTCTTATAAATCTAAGCTCTTGACTTTCTCTCTCTCATGCCTCAATTGGCTCTTTCAAACCGCCTCTCACTCCACACTCATGTTCTAGACTTTCTTCCCTTTTATTAGAGGCGGCCTCCCTCCAAAAATAATTTAAAATTTCCTCCAAAATTCTATCCAAAAGTCAACCCTTTTGAATCCCAAAAGATATGTCTATTTATCCAAGACACATATTTCTTCATAAAAGAACCTTATAAAGTGTTTAGATGCATTAAATCACTCCATGAGGCGTTTAGAACAATTAGTCCATTTGAAAATTGCACAATATTTATCTCAAACCACATTAATTCATAAAAAGCCATCTTTGGTGCTTAAGGTGCTGGTTCTAGCGCTTCAGGCGCCATGTTGCTTAAGACCACGCTGTTCTGGGTCTTAGCTCTTCACGCGCCAAATCTGGCACTTCAGGCACCAAATCTCTATAAAATGGCACTTTAGGCGCCAATTGTGGCGCTTCAGATGCCAGCTCTTTTTAAAGTGGCACTTAAGGCGCCAGTTCTAGCGCTTCAGGCACCTGAATAAAAAAATTTGTTGTTTTGGCTCCAAATTTTGTCCTATTTGCTACTTTTATGCCAAATGCCTAAAATTGATATACCTGCAACAAAAATAAGAAAATACCCTTTATTAAAGTGCAATAGCACCAAAAATAAGCATTAAATGTTTCTTAAAACAACACATTATTTTTGAGTATCATAGATCCACTTCCTGTCACTGAAGTCCGCCCTCGTAGTTAGCTCCAGACTCCTCAGTGAAGTAGCAATCCTAAAGTCTAAAGGTTTAAAGGTTTAAAAGAAAAGTTCAGTTTAATCATTATGGGAAGGGGTGGGTTCAAGTTGATTAAAGTGACATTGATTAGAATCTCACGATTCGCTCGTTCTGGTATCACGATTTTCTTTTAAATTTACTTAGCTTAAAAGATTTTTTAAGCTCATTTAAATTGACTAGATCTCATTAGCAACCGTGGGTTACCTTATTCGAGGGACTCTTGTAAATTTTAAAAAGATGTTTTATATTGTATTTCAAAGGATTTATGGTTACCTTTGAAAGGGTTTAATTTAATTTTGAATTTTTTTTGAATTTTTGTTTTTGAAAAATTTTCATTTTATCAACTAAGCATGCATAGTATGTTGAAGCAGTAGTAAATTGCAGTAAGTGAAATGACAAAAACTAAATAAAACTATAAAGGTGTACCTGTCATCTTCTCGCTGCTCCGGCTGAAATGTTAGAACTTGCAACATATATAAAATTTTACAGTAAATTTAAATAAATTTTAAGAGTAGAAAACAAGAAGACCAGTTGAAGTGTATTTACCAAATCCTAGGTCATAACTTGGTGAGTCCTTAAAGGTTATAATGGATGATTTTTTGGAACAAGAATAATAAGTTTAATTATCCTTCAAAATATCCAAAAGGTCATAAAAGTGTTTGGGGAGTAAATCCTAACAACTTTTAGAACCATTTGAATTGTTTCGAGTATATTTGAATATATTATATTGTTTAATTAATCAAACAAAACTTTAAATTTAGTTTTAATGAATTAATACACACTATGCTCAGTGAACTTTGTTATTTTAATTATCCCAAGAGTGGGGTAATCATACAGTCACTTAATGTTCTATTTAAGAGTTATGTGAGTAAATGTCCCGAAGGAAAAACTCTAAGTCATTAAGGATTTTATACCTTATAGTGCTTTCAAATAATTCAAAATTAGTTATGTTATTTTTTCTAAACCTCATTAAACAATCTTGGATTAGGCCCTGATAAATTTATCAACTTTTACCAAAACAACTTCTATAACTCTTATATGGTAGAAAATCAAACAATCAGGTAATTGAAAAGTTACATTTGTAGCTGAAATTTCTCCTGAACACAACCTTTTGAAAATTTCACAAAAAGCATTTCCAAAAAAATCTTTCACCAATATCATAAAGAATAGTAAAACTATAAGGATTTTATGTTTTTCATGAAGCTTCTTCAAAATTATAGCGTTACACTCCTTACTGAGTGCAACCGTTTCATTATCTATAAACTTCCTTTTCTTATTAAGTATATTCTTCATTAACTTTACATAGCTTGGCATTTGCTCCAACGCTTCAACAAATGGAATGCTTATCATTAATTTCCTCAATATTTTCAAAAGTTTTAAAAATTGGTTATCTCTGCTTTTTTTTGCTATAGACTTTGAGGAAATGGAGGTGGTGGTCTTTCTACAGTGATTTTCATTGGTTTAATAGGACATTCAGACTCAAAATGAAAATCTTCACCATATTTTTTATTTTCTACCTCATCTTTTTCAACATCAACTTCCATTACTTTTTGAACATTGGTTTCAAATTCTTTTTCACTTATCAGTTGAATAGCCTTAATTTACTCTTTGTTCTGATCTTTAGGATTTACTTCAACATTACTAGGCAATATTCCTAGAGGTCTATTGCTAAGTGCAATAGCAATACATCTCGATTGACTTTGTAATTGACTTCCCATTTACAATATTAATTATTCCATTAATAAATTCTTCTCCTTACTCTATAATTTATTAAAGCATGGAGGGTAATAAGGTTTATAAGTTGGATTTCCATAATTGTTGAGTTTCTCAAAGGGTTCGCAACATTGTTTCCCCATTGTGGATTATCAACATTAGAGTTATTATTACTCTAACTAAAATTTGGATGATTCTTCTAACTAGGATTTAAATAATTGACATAAGGATTATTAGAATGATTATTTATTGAATTTAAGGTCTCATAAGAAGAATAAGATTTTATCATTTGTCCCAATGCGTTTTCCCCAAACACAGGTGGTGTCTGAGAATAATTCATTTCATATTGATCTATCTTCTTTGATAAAGCAGTAATTTAGGCGGCCAACATATATAGTGCACCAGAATCATGAATACTAGATACTTTTTTTGTATATACCCTTTCAGAAGGCCATTAAAAATTATTAGTAGTCATCTCTTTAATTAAAGGATATGCTTCATCGAATGGTTTTAACATTAATGATCCACCAGCAGCAACATCAATTATTGATCGAAGAGATCCAGCCAAGCCATTATAAAATTTTTGAATTATTAACCAATCTGGCAACGCATGGTGTGGACACTTCCTAAGGAGATCTTTAAATCTTTACTAGGCTTCATTAATTGATTCTTTTTCAAACTGACAAAAAGATGTATTATTGTTTCTAAGTTTAGCAGTTTTTAATGGTTGGAAATATTTAGATTAAATTTATTGTGATAAGTCTCCCCAAGTTTCGATAGATCCAGGTGCTAATGAATTTAACCACATCTTAGCTTTATCCCTTAGTGAAAAAGGAAAAAATTCTAAGCCTTACTACATCATTCGACACTCCATCATATTGAAATGTAGCACACAATTCTAGAAAACTAGCAAGATGTTAATTAGGATCTTTAGTTGGTGTTCCCCCAAACTGATTATTTTGTTCCATTTGGATAATAATAAGTTTAAACTCAAATGAATTGGCAGCTACAATAGAGTTTTGTATACTCAAATGAATTCAATCTGTTGTAGGATTAACATAATCTCTTAAAGGTCTTTGATGATGTTCATTTTCATTTACAACATTACTTGAGTTGCAAGCCATTTTATTAAAATTATCTATCTCTTTTTGTTGTTTTCAATTTTTTTCTAATAGTTCTTTCTAACTCCAAATCGTAAGGTACTAAATCTTTAGATCTTAAACTACACATAAACAAACACAAAAAGCAATTAAAATAAGCAAACACACTAAAATGTGAAAATATTTAAATCAAACTACAAAAAGGTTTTTTTTAGTTCAAATTAAATGTTTTAAACTATGAAATAATTTACTAATACTTTCTCTTACTTCCTCGACAACGACGCCAGAAACTTGATGCAACATAATTTTGTGTGTTACTTTTGTAAATATTTTTCAATATTAAAAATACACACGGTAGTTATAATAATAAATATGCAACATAAACCCAACAAAAATAACTTTAATAAAAATAATTTTATCTTTTAAGAATCTTTAAACTGTCAAATCCTCTAACAATAACGCGAGTATATATATCACTCAAGTAATAAATGACTCTAATGGAGTCCTAAATATCAATCCCACAGGGAAGTTGGAAATGCTTATAGGTAAATTCTTATCACTATAACGTAAAACATAATTTAAACTACAAAAATTAAGTACAAAAATTAAATCTAAAATAATTAAGTGTATGCTAAATAAAATGTAGATAAAAGGAACAAAGTTAATTAAACTAATTGTTAAACTTTTGAAAACAAAATTATGAAATCTCAACAAAATTTTTGTGATGAAGAGTTCAAATTTAATAAAGCATCCTCCTCCTTTACAATGAGCATATGGATTGTGAAGAAATCAAATTCATTTAGAAATATATAAAAAGTGTTCTGTGCCAAACAGGAGTAATCATATTCTTTACCCTCTTTCAAGTGCATAAAAAATATTGATTAATTCAAAGTTTGGTCCCTAATTCCGTGGTTAGGCTGGGAAGATACCAGATGCCACTCCAGAGCTCTGAATACTCCCTCATCTGAGGGCTAACAATCTCACATTAGTTTCCAATAAATTGAACCAAATTGGAAATTTTAATTTGTCACTTAAAATCTTCAATTCTGCATCCAACAAAGTATATTACCCTATTTATTTACATTCAAACCCATGGATGACATCCCTCCCATGGAATCAAATGTGATTCTCAGACATCCTCTACCATGGAATCAAATGTGATTCTCACTATGTTGTAGAAAGCATTGCCCTTTCAGATCATATGTTTCTCAACACATATTAAGATTTCAATTGGCTATATCGAAAAGTAAATGAAGATCAGAGTTCAAATTATCATAAATCATTGACATTTAAAACCGTTTAAAAAAATAAATTCTTCACAAAATCAAATCTCATTGTAGGGAGAAGGATAAAAAAGACTATTCAGAATTTATGAGAAGGAAACAATAAAATATGGATTTCATATATAAAAACAAGTTTAAAAAAATAAAAAAATAAAAGACACAACGTTTCTCACATTCCTTCCCAAGAAAATGCCTTAAAGTTCTCTTCAAGCACTTTCCTTCTTTACAAGTACTCTCAATTCTCTCTTAGAAGTGTAATGAAGAGGAAATCTCTCACCTTCCCTCTCCTCTTATAAATCTAAGCTCTTGACTTTCTCTCTCTCATGCCTCAATTGGCTCTTTCAAACCGCCTCTCACTCCACACTCATGTTCTAGACTTTCTTCCCTTTTATTAGAGGCGGCCTCCCTCCAAAAATAATTTAAAATTTCCTCCAAAATTCTATCCAAAAGTCAACCCTTTTGAATCCCAAAAGATATGTCTATTTATCCAAGACACATATTTCTTCATAAAAGAACCTTATAAAGTGTTTAGATGCATTAAATCACTCCATGAGGCGTTTAGAACAATTAGTCCATTTGAAAATTGCACAATATTTATCTCAAACCACATTAATTCATAAAAAGCCATCTTTGGTGCTTAAGGTGCTGGTTCTAGCGCTTCAGGCGCCATGTTGCTTAAGACCACGCTGTTCTGGGTCTTAGCTCTTCACGCGCCAAATCTGGCACTTCAGGCACCAAATCTCTATAAAATGGCACTTTAGGCGCCAATTGTGGCGCTTCAGATGCCAGCTCTTTTTAAAGTGGCACTTAAGGCGCCAGTTCTAGCGCTTCAGGCACCTGAATAAAAAAATTTGTTGTTTTGGCTCCAAATTTTGTCCTATTTGCTACTTTTATGCCAAATGCCTAAAATTGATATACCTGCAACAAAAATAAGAAAATACCCTTTATTAAAGTGCAATAGCACCAAAAATAAGCATTAAATGTTTCTTAAAACAACACATTATTTTTGAGTATCATAGATCCACTTCCTGTCACTGAAGTCCGCCCTCGTAGTTAGCTCCAGACTCCTCAGTGAAGTAGCAATCCTAAAGTCTAAAGGTTTAAAGGTTTAAAAGAAAAGTTCAGTTTAATCATTATGGGAAGGGGTGGGTTCAAGTTGATTAAAGTGACATTGATTAGAATCTCACGATTCGCTCGTTCTGGTATCACGATTTTCTTTTAAATTTACTTAGCTTAAAAGATTTTTTAAGCTCATTTAAATTGACTAGATCTCATTAGCAACCGTGGGTTACCTTATTCGAGGGACTCTTGTAAATTTTAAAAAGATGTTTTATATTGTATTTCAAAGGATTTATGGTTACCTTTGAAAGGGTTTAATTTAATTTTGAATTTTTTTTGAATTTTTGTTTTTGAAAAATTTTCATTTTATCAACTAAGCATGCATAGTATGTTGAAGCAGTAGTAAATTGCAGTAAGTGAAATGACAAAAACTAAATAAAACTATAAAGGTGTACCTGTCATCTTCTCGCTGCTCCGGCTGAAATGTTAGAACTTGCAACATATATAAAATTTTACAGTAAATTTAAATAAATTTTAAGAGTAGAAAACAAGAAGACCAGTTGAAGTGTATTTACCAAATCCTAGGTCATAACTTGGTGAGTCCTTAAAGGTTATAATGGATGATTTTTTGGAACAAGAATAATAAGTTTAATTATCCTTCAAAATATCCAAAAGGTCATAAAAGTGTTTGGGGAGTAAATCCTAACAACTTTTAGAACCATTTGAATTGTTTCGAGTATATTTGAATATATTATATTGTTTAATTAATCAAACAAAACTTTAAATTTAGTTTTAATGAATTAATACACACTATGCTCAGTGAACTTTGTTATTTTAATTATCCCAAGAGTGGGGTAATCATACAGTCACTTAATGTTCTATTTAAGAGTTATGTGAGTAAATGTCCCGAAGGAAAAACTCTAAGTCATTAAGGATTTTATACCTTATAGTGCTTTCAAATAATTCAAAATTAGTTATGTTATTTTTTCTAAACCTCATTAAACAATCTTGGATTAGGCCCAGTTCACTACTAAGCCCTTAACAATTTCATGGGTAAATTTGTAATTATCAAAATGTCAATTTATGTGAAATATATTCTTATTAAAGGATCATACTATCATCTAATCATCATATAGGGGGCTTCAAATAAGTGAATTATTATCTTCCTAGCTTAAGCCAACTACCTTAGTATCATTCAACTGAATTGACTTCCATGTCATATAAAATTATAAAATTATTATTTTACCCTTCTCATGAAAAGATGACAAATTGGTTTTTACCTCTTAACCCATTATATCTCAAACAAAAAAAAAATTCATTATAATCAAAAATACCCATTTACCCTTCGGTTAGTCCTAAATTTTAATTAAGACATCAAAATCTAAAATTACCATTTTGCCCCCATGGCTCTCCACTTCATAACTTATCAAACATAACTCAAGCAACTTTGAAATTTTATGGTACCTTACTCATTGGTCAATCAAAAAGTCAGAGGAGAAAATGCTATTTTTTCAATTTTTATTTAATTTATATAATTATTTTAACAAAGAAAATAAGATTTTTAATGTTAATTTATTTAACTAATTAAAGTAAAGTTTTTATTTATAATAAAAATAATGGAGGTTCTCCTGGGTTAGAGGACCACTTAACCAAAATTTCATCATTTTAAAATTTTTTTTTAATTATTATAATTATTTAATGGTTTTAGTGATTATTTAAATAAAAAATATAATTTAATTTTAAAAACTAGTTTTTATATTTTTATTAAATCTCTCTAAATCTAGAGATCTTAGATAAACAAACTTTTCATTTTTGTAATTTTTATTCTCTTTATTATAATTATTTTAAAGAAAAATTAAAGAAAATACTTGTTTGACAGTTAAAAATACATAACTATATAATAAAAATTAGGAAAAAAAATTTAATAGTTCCCAAGTGATCTGAGAACAATTAGGATCAATTTGGTCAATTTTCATTATTTTAAATTTTTTAATCATTTTTAATTATTTTTTTTCAAAATAATGCTAAAAAATGAACTATTTATTTAAAAATAATTTTTATTTTTTCTAAGTGTCCCTGATCACAGGGATTTCAGAAAATAACTTTCATAATTTTCTTAATTATATTCAATTTATTATAATTATTTTAATGCAAAAATACCATTTTTCTTAAAATATAGATTTTAATGATCAAATTAATTCAACATGGTTTCCAATTTTTACAGTGAGTTAAAATAATTATTATTTGTAGTGTGGAGTGAGTTTTGTTAATTTTTGGATATTATTTTATTTATTTTTATTTTAGTGAGTTAATAGGTTTTAATTAACTATAATAATTTACATAAACATTTACACTTAATTTACATTTTTCCTAAAGTCCTTTGTTCACAGGGAACAAAATAAAATAAATCTCATATTTTCTTAATTTATATTTTAATTTATATTATTATTTTAAGCAAGATAGGCAACTATGCTTGAAAGTTAGGGTTTCAAAGCTAGAGATGCTCTTTGACAATGGAAAAATCAGAGAACATCCCGATTAACATGAGAAAGTAACCCGTAAAATTTCAATTCATGGTGATTGTAATTTATTTAATTAGAAATAAAATGGTTCAGAGGGGGTATTTAATTAATTAAAAATCAGAGACACATCAATTGATTTTTATTTTTATTCCAAGTTATTCTCCTCTATTTACTAAGCAACAAGATATTTTTATTCTTATTTTTCATGATTTTTCTACACCAAGTTATAGATTTTCTAAGTTCTGGAATTAAATAAATCCATTTAATCCATTTTTTCTATTTATCCAACTTGGCACCACCTCATCCTACAATGCTCCAAACTCACACGCGTTGCTCTGCCATTTGACACTGCTACCTGAGTCAGCTGCTACACATCTGCATTTTATTTTTCAGTCCTTCCATATAGTACAATCTCAGCTATCCAAACAATATGCACACGATCCAACGACTCTCTATCTTCATCCCTGATTGTTTTAACACGAGGTCCGTCTAACTTAAAATTTTAAGGTCTCCCTTGATATTAAATGAAATCGCATGAGGTTTGTCCCTACACCTTCATCTGGTCAAGACGAACCTATCTATATAATCACATGCTCATGAAATTAAAAATTTCTTCACAAAACCACAAACCAAGCTTGATTTGGGGAAAAATGGGCTATACCTTTATCTGAGAGGGAAGTCCTCAATCATATGCTTGGAGAAGCTTTAGAAGAGTTTGACAAACCTCCTGGAAGTCACACTTTCCTCTGGTGAATTCTCTGCGTAGAAGTTCCTCCAACAGGTGGGGAGGTCTTCGTCTAGTGCTTGGTTAGAGTGGCTGAGGAATGGGGCTTTCAGGGGGATCTTCTCAGTTTGGTCTGGGGAAGCTTTTGAAATAGTCAATCTGGAGTTTTGTAGTGTTTTAGAGAAATGACCAGAAAATGCCCTAGTTTTGAGTTCTAAAATTGAGTTCAAATAGTAGGCAAGGTGGCTGGAAAATGGTTGGAAAAGGCTTAGGAAGTTTTGGAGAAGCTATGGAAGCAATTTAGTAGAGTCTCCACAAGGAAATGCGCACTCTCTATGTTTGGCCGTGAGAGGAGATGTTTAAATAGGTGAGGCCATTGTGGCCGCCATGACTGGATAATGGGTGGAATCAGCTGCTTATGTGGAGGGAAGAAGGATGCAATTGACCAATTGGGATGAGCCAACTCAAGGAGTTCAAATTTTAGTTTAAGCCTTGGGGGTGGCACTCGATTTTGGTGTTTTCAGGTGACTTGGTCGGTCGACAAGGACAATGAAGGTGGTGATACCCCAAAATAATATGTTATTTTAAGTATACATTTTATGTTTATTTTTGGTCATATTGCACTTTAAAGAAATGTATTTTCATGTTTTTGTTACAGGTATATCAGTTATAGAAATTTGGAGTAAAAGTTGCAAGAAGGACAAAATTTGGAGCCAAAATAGTAAATTTTGGGATTCTGACGCCTGATGTGCCAAAAGCTCCATTTGACTAAGAGCTGGCACCTGATACTCCAGAACTGGCGCCAGAAGCGCTATTTGACAGAGAGTTTTTGGTGAGGCATGTAAGGGGGGCGAATGAGAGAGAGAGAGAGAGAGAAAGTCAATGGCATGGAGATTTTTTTCAAGGATTGTAAGAGGAGAGGAATGGTGATAGATTCTTCTTCATTACACTTCTAAGAGAAAATTGAGTGGGATTGTAAAGCTAGAAAGGCTCAGAGAGAACTTATAGGGATTTGCTTGGGAAGGATTGTGAGATAAGTTACATTTTTACTTCTTTTATTTTGTAAACTTGTTTTTATATATGAAATCTGTGTTTTGTCAAATCATTATCATGAATTCTGAGTAGTCCTCTTTATCCTTCTCCCTACTTTAAAATATGATTTTTTGAATAATTGATTTTGTTTAATACGGTTTTAAATGTCAAAAATTTGTGATGATTTGAACTCCGATCTTCATTTACTTTTTGATCTGGACAATTAATTTGTTAAAATGTGTTGAGAAACATATGTTCCTAAAGGGCTATGATTTCTACAACATAGAGAGAATCACATTTGATTTCATTAGAGAGGATGTCATCTATGGAGTTGAGTGTAAATAAATTGGAAAAATATTCTTTGTTAGATACAAAATTGGAGATTTTAAGGTGACAGATTATAATCTTCAATTTGGTCCAGTTGATTGGAAACTCATGCAAGATTGTTAGCCCTTAGGTGAGGGAGTCGCTCTAGAGTGGCAGCCGGTATCCTCCTAGCTTAATCACAAAATTAAGGACCAAACTCTGGATTAGTCAATGTTCTTTATGCACTCAAAAGAGGATCAAGAATATGATTACTCCTATTTGACACAAAAACAATTATATATATTTTTAAAAAATTTTAATTTCTTCACAATCCGTATACTCATTGCAAAAGGGAAAGATGCTTTCTTAAATTTGAACTCTATCACAAAAACTTTATTTAGATTTTCTAAGTTTACTTTTGAAAGTTTAGCAATTAGTTTAATTAACTTTATTTTTACTGCATTTTTTTTTAGCATTTTTAGCATTCATTCTATTATTTTATATTTGAATTTCACACTTCACTTTTATAGTTTAAAATTGTAGTTTACATTATAATCTTAAAAATTTACTTATATTCATTTCCAACTTCCTCGTGGGATCGATATCTAAGACTCCATTAGAGCCTTTTATTACTTGAACGATACGTATACTTGCGTTATGTTTAGGAGATTCAGCAATTTAAAGATTTTTAAAAGATAAAACTATTTTCACTGCAATTATTTTTGTTGGGATTAAATCACATGTTTACTATTGTATCTTCTGTATGTATTTTATAATATTGAAAAATATTTACAACATTAACACACTAAATCTACCTGCATCTAGTGGCTAGGGTGATCAGGTGAGCTAGAGGAAGCTAAATGGTGATTGCACTGACGTTTGATGTTTGGTGGAAAAGATATTTTGGCTTAGTCATTTCAGGAAGTAAATCCCCTAATTTGGGGAACCCTTGGTCCATGGCTTATGTAGTGTTGGCTAGGTGGATCTAGCTCGGCTCTTAAGGCTCTAACGCTGGCTATGGTCACCATGGTTTGGTCAATTTGAATGGGTTTTGTCAGGTTTGGAATTTGGGTTCAAATTTGATCTTTTGGTTTGGACTTGGGTCTAGGTTGAGTTTGGGTTAAAACTTTGGTCAAGTGATTGATCAATTTCATGTGGATGATTGTCATAGGAACTTTGGAGAGGGAATTGGGTCATTTTGAATTGATTTATGTGTTAAATTTAGTAGAATTAGACTCATGGTCAATTTTGGGGCATTTGGGCAAAACTTGGGTTAGAGTTTGGATTTGTGGCAATTGAAGGTTCAAATTTGTCCAAGAGTTTGTGATGAAAAGTTTTAGATATTGATTGAATGAAAATTGTGGAGTTATGAAGTTTAATTTGGGATATTTTGAATTTTGGGGAAAAATTGGGCTTTTGAGTTTGGGGTTGGAATTGGGCTTAATATTGGGTTCAATTGGGCTTAATTTTGGTCTCAATTGGGATTGAATATGATGAAGTTTGATTGGGAACTGAAATTGGGCGAAATTGAATTCAGATTGGTGGAAATTGGGGGTGAAATGAGGAATTCAGGCATTTAGGGGCAATATTGAGAATTTGGTCAAAAGGGACCAATTTGGTCAAATTTGGCAAAATTTGGCTTAATGAGGTGATTCAAATTGATTTTGGGGACACTTGGAGTGATTTTAGTGATTTTGGGAATTTTAAAAATTTTTCAGTTATGAAGTACATTTTGGTAATTTTGGAAATTTTGGAGGTATTTTGAGAAACTAGTGAAATTTTGGTCAACTTGAGTGATTTGGAATGGTTTGCAATGATTCTTGGAATTATCATGTTATCTTATACCTATCTCAAAGATTTGTATAGAAAATCGGATGCCTTACTCCATTTAGAGTGGTCTTATACCTATCTCAAAGATTTGTGTAGAGAATCAGATGCCTTACTCCATTTATTGTGGTTTTATACTTATCTCAAAGATTTGTGTAGAGAATTAGATACCTTAGTCCATTTAATGTGGCCTTAGACTGATCTTGAAGGATGAAAATATGATGCCTTACTCCTTTTAAGGCGGTCTTATACGTATCTTGAAGATTTGTGTAGGGATAGGGAATTGGTTGTATCACACCATTTATGGTGGCCTTAGATTGATCTCAAAGGATAAGAATATGATGCCCTACTCCATTTAAGATGGTCTTATACTTATCTGCAAGATATGTGTAGAGAATGAGATGCCTTAATCCATTTAAGGTGGCCTTATACCTATCGCAAAGTTTTGAGAATAGGATTTCTTACTCCATTTAAGGTGGTCTTATATTTATCTCAAAAATTTTCTCACATTTGGAAGGAAAGCTCAGGGACTAACATGAAACCTAAGAGGTGACGAGATACAATGGGAAGAAAGGCTCAGAGACTCACATCTAATCTAAGTAGTAGCAAAAGGTAATCAGAATTTTGGTACTGACCTCAAGAATAACATGAGAAGAATGTTGAGAACTTGCGGTGCTGCGTTTATGAATATGTGAAATGTGAAGATTGACAGTGTTGAGGAAATTTTTGTGGGATTTTGGTGAGGAGCGTGAAACTCCATGGGGATTGTGAAAAATTCGTGTAGACGGTGGAACTAGTGCTACGAGAGTGCAAAGTGTGGAACTTCAAAGTTCGAGGTAAATTTGTTTATAATTTTTATCATTTTTCTTGTTATCTCCATTATCATATTTTTTATTATCAGGACATCTTTTCAAATTTAATTTTCATCGATTAATATTTCAATTTTGAGTTTTAATTTTATTATTGGACTTCCTTTGTATCATTCTTTGTTCATTATAATTTAGGACCAACACGTGGCCATGCGACTTTTCATCAATCACATAAAAAGGTAATTCAACAAACATGTTAAAATCTTAAAAGAAACTTCATTTATTTTGCTTCAAATTTGTGGTACAACTAATCATCCTGCAACTATCAAAAGGCAACATGGTGACTACATCAAAAATATCATATATCATATCTACTCTTCTCTGATGCAGTACAAAAGAGTGACAGTTGTCTATCTACCTCGTCTATTTGTTTGTCCCATGGTGTAAGCTGGCGATCAAGCTAACCTTCTAAGCCACACTTCAGGACAAGGGTTTCTTTCGCGTGCACTTAGATGTACAACTATCTCATAGCTCATATGGGCGTAGCTCCTCCAATTTCAGATCTGGCTGGAATCTATATGGTATCTTCATGTTATCCATTCTTTGCATTGTAACAAAGACTCTGTGGCGCGACACTCCAGAAATGAAGTGATTTGCCAGGTCTACTCCATTTCCTTTTATAATCAACATTGAACCAACCAGTAGTGGAATTGCAACTGAACCTCTGAACTCTCCAGAGCCAACAATGTCAATTTATTTTCAGAATAGAATGCTGCTCTTGCTCATGAAAGATACTATAAAAAAAGGTCTAACAAAGTCGTCGTGATCAATGTGTGGAGGAATACTGTCCCTTCCTCATAAATGTTGATGATACAACAATTTGGAATGCAATCTGATGGCAGTATGCTCCATCTAACCATTCTCTTAATCATGTTCTTTATCGCAGACGGTAGTGGATCCACTCATCATATCTCAGAATGCCCAGGGGGTTCCCTTGCCCTCCTTTGACAAAATTGTAACAACAACCACATTGGATGGTGATCCTGCCTTTTGTGTGCATCCATTTATGTGATTTTAAATATGCCTCCTTCATTTATAAACCAGCTCATCCTTTGTCTCTTAAATAAAAAACGTAATCTAAAATCTTTCTTTCATCACTTTCTGAGAATACTCCAGTGTGCAGTTCCACTCCTTCCAAGATATTAATGAATTTTCCTCAAACTTCCTCATGGTACTCAAACTTGCTTCCGGACCCTACTCATTTTTTTAATTGACCACATATTTTTCATAGTTTAAATGATAGAACACTATACCTCAAACCCTATATCTATCCCAAAGGATAAACACAAGACTTGAGGATGAGCTTGAGGAAAGACTTGAGGATGAGGCTCGATCAAATAAAATAAAAAATATATGACATCTGTTTAGTCTGCGAGGCGACAAGTTCCTCTATTTAATATGAAGAATTAAATAGGTTTTATATTAATTTGGGTTCGAAAAAGCATATAAGGGCAAACCCCTACAGTTAATTACATTTTAGATAATCGAAGTCACCTAATAAAACTCTCGATAAAAATCAAGAAGTGTTATCTTCAAAGAGGTCAAAAGGATAGGACTTTTCAATGAAATCAGAAGAGGGGGTGTGAAATGGGAATGAATCAAATTTGCAACATTTTGTTGTAGAGTCCAGAGGAGGAAGAACTAGGGGATGTCATATATCTGAAGGAGAACCTCGGTGACTTCCCAAGCTATCCTATTGTTTGGCTTCAGTTTTGAGGAGAATATATTTGAGTGTTTCATCCTGTAATTTTATTTATTTAGGGCTTACATTTGTGTGAAATGATCACACAAATAACCTGGAAGATGTAAGGATTTAGGTCGTGATGAACGATAACCTCAGAATCCTAAAACGAGTTAGGGCTTATATTGTACAACAGAGCCGTACAAATGCCTAAAGATGAGGTGAGGGTTTATGTCGCACTAGGCAGACAACCTCAAAATCCTATGTCTTTTGGTTTAATTTTAAGGAAATATATGTTGTTGTAGGTCCTCTTGATGTTAAAGATGATCGTACTGCCAACAATGCTAGCTCCAAGCTCCTTGTCGTGACGAGTTAGCTAAGTTTGCTAATGTGTCAAGTTATAATGTCAAATCAAATATCCCTATGGTTATGGTTCTTTAAATGTTATGGGGTATATTAAAATTGATTAGAGCGACACCGGTTAGGATCCTACGGTTCCCTCATTCCAGTACCACTATTTTCTATTAGATTCATTAGTCCAAATGAATTTACTAAACTCAACTTAATGAATTCGGTATTTTCATTTAAACCGTGGATAGTCTCATTAGGAACTGTAGGTTACCTCCTCAGAGAGATTCCCGATCATCCGATAGAGACGTCTTAATTTAGTTGTAATTGTTGTTTTCTAATGTTTGTGATTAAATTTTGAGTTGTCTTATATTTTGAATGTTGTGGCGATGCATTTTATCTTGGTTAATTTTAGTTTTAGTTTTGGTTTTGGTTTTACGGCTATCCTAGCAGTGTTGGTTTTCATGCAGGGTGACATCATTACTTAACATAAAAGTTTTATAAGAATAAAAATACAACGTGGAAAGTACAAGAAAAGATGGTACTGTAAACAGTAAAAGCGTACCTAGCGAGTGTTCTCATTCCACCTCCTGAAAGGTCAGTACTTGCAAGGCATGTATATAATATTGCAAGAAATTTAGCTTTCAAGAGTAGATGAAGGTTTAGCTACCAAACCCCAGGCTATGATTTTGTTGAATCTCAGAAGATCCTAGTAAATGATCTTAAAACAAAATACGGCAAGTCCAATTTGCCCTTCAAAATATCCAATAGATTGGAAAATGCTCAAGGCATGACCCTGGACCATTTTTAAAATCTCTTGAAATGTTCCGAGTTCATTTGGACTTATTATATTGTTCCACTAATCATCCGAGGCTGAAGTGTGACTACCCCGCTGCTCAGTGAAACTTGACAAATTAGTTATCCCAAGGATAAGATACTCGATTAGTCAATTGATGTTTCATTTAAAAGTTATGTGAGCGGGTGCCCCAAAGGCAAGTCTAGGTTATTTAAGATTATGGTGCCCACAATTTAGGTCAGGCTTATATTTTTTAAAGATGTTAATCACCCATCACATTATTTTCTAGATTTCATTAATTGAGTTTAGACATCGAGCCTAGGTCACTACTAAGCCTTCAATAATCATGATAAGTGAAATGGTGATTATCAAAATTTTGATTTAAATGACATGTATTCTTATCAAATGGTCAAACCATCATCAACTTTGGGCTTAAGAAAAGTGAATTTCCATCTTTCCAACTAAGCCCCTCAGTTAAGAATCGTTTGATATTAGTTAACTTCCAAGTTACAAAAATTATAAGATTTATAATTTTGTTCACATTGTGCAAAGGTGGTGAGTAGGTTTATACCTTTTAATCTCATTGTGTTTTAATCATCCAAACATATTTATTAAGATCCAAATCTTGGTTAATCCTAAATTTTGATTAAGGCACCAAAGTCTAAAATTACCACTTTGCCCTTGGGGCACTTCACCTCACAACTCACTAAACCCAACTGAAATGACTTTGAGGGTTTAAAGTGTCATATCCATGAGGTAATTATAATGTTAGAGGAGAACATGTGGAGCTCTCAAAAATTGATTTTAATTTAGACAATTATTTAAATTTAGAAAAATAAAAATTTCAAAAGTTAATTTATTTAGCTTTCCAAGATTAAGCTTTTATTTATGGAAAAATTATTAGAGACTTCCTAAGGTCAAAGAAACACTTAGGCAAGATTTCATGGTCTTTTGAATTAATTTATTATAATTATTTTAATGAGAAAATAAGAAAACCCCACTATTAAGCCCTTAAAAATTATTTTTAATTATTGGAAAATTAAGAAAAAAATTTTTAATTGGTCCCAAGTAATTAGGGAGTAATTAGACACATTTGAAATATTTTGGTATTTTTAGGATTTTAATTTATTTTAATCAATTTAAATCCAAAATGAAGCTAAGAAATCAAGTATTTTACCAAATATAACTTCTATTTTTCCTAAGTGTCTTTGATCACAAGGAACTCAGAAAATCACTTTTCATAATTTTCCCAAGTGTATTTAATTTATTATAATTATTTTTGTACAAAAATACAAGATCGTCTAAAAAATTAATTTGGTGCTTAGACTTAGTCAAATAATTTTCAAATTGTTACAGTTAATAAACATGATTTTTATGAACAATATGAGATTGATTTTATCAATTTTTTATAAGTAATTAGTTTACATAAATTAAAACAAGATATTTTCATTTAATTAAATATAGAAATTCACAAGGTAATCCAAAGCATCATGATATTTTTCTTAAAATTCTTTAACCACAAGAAACCTACCAAAATTATTCCCATAATTTTCCAAGTGATATTGTGATTTATATTATTAAAATAAGCCAAAACGACCACTCTAGCTTGAAAATTAGAGTTAGGAGCATAGACATGCCCTCTGAACTTGGAAAAATTAGAAGACATGACCTCTATCATGAGGAATGAACCCTCAAAAGTTCAAGCCAGGGTGAGCCATATTTAATCATGGAGAATTAAAATAGCACAGAGGGTATTTAATTAAGTAAAACTCATATGTTTGTCAAATAATTTTAATCCACATTATTCTCCTCTGTTCACTGAGCAAGTAGGTGTTTTTATTTTATTTTTATGATTTTTCTAGAGAAAGATATGAATTTTTGAAGTTTATTCATTTAAAAAAACTCAAAAATCTTTATTTTTCTACTTAACCAGCGTGGCGCCACCTCAACCTTGTCTGCTTCAAAGAATCCATGCGTAGCTCTGCCATTTGATGCAGCCAACCATGTAGCCTCCACACAGACCGTGTTTTATGCACCAAGAGTCTGTCCTTCTTGAGCTCCTCCGTCCATTGGATACACACGCGATCGGATGACTCTCCATTATCGTCCCCAAGTTACCTAACCCTTGAGCTGTTCACACTAAAACCTTAAGCTCTATGCCTAGACTCAACCAAATTACATGGGGTTTATTTCTAAATCTTCATTTACTCTAGACGAGCACATCTATATGATTAATCAAGTATAAAATCAAGCCATTACAAATGGAGAATCAAAATAAGCTTGAGGTTCAATACCTGTTCAATACCTTTGTCTGAGAAGGGAGGCCACAATCAGATGGTTGTGGTAGCTTAAATCGGGTCTAATGAACCTATAGATGAAGTTCCAAGCCTTGGTGAATTTCTAGGTATGAATTCGATCAAGCTCAATTTCAGGCGTTGGTCTAGAGCTATGTTAAAGGGGCCTTTTATGGGGAATCAAATTCTCTCACTGTGGGGATTCTGTGTGCACAATTAATTGAAGTTTGGTACATTGTGGGGCTATGGAGAGTTCTGTCTTGGTTTTAGGGCAAATTTCAGTGAAGAAATGGGCTCTGTGGGGTGGCTATCAATGACTGAGAGCAAGGACATTGCACTTGGGATGGTTTGGTGAAGCTCTGGGAATATTTTGGCAAATTTTCCTTAAGATTCCAAGCACACTTCTCTTTGGCCGTGGAGAGCTCCATTTAAAGCCATGGCTGTGTGGTGGAGCTTAGGGCTTGAGTTGGGTGCTAAAGCTTGTTAAGGTGGAGGGAAGAAAAGCTCTAATGGCCAATGGGAGTGAGCCAAGTCAGGGAGGTTAAAATTTGGGTCTTTGCCACTTGGGGTTCCCTTGGCTAACTTTTTCCAGTGGCTGAGGAGATGGCTGGCCAAGACTCAGTTACTTCTTGGCTCAGGGTGGTTAGGGAGTGCTTAATGATGGTTAACCCACAAGGGCAAGCAATGATGAAGGATATATTTCAAGTTTTGGTAAAATATGGGGTGAAATCCCATAAATCAAGAGAACATTGGTCCATAGCACATTTTGGCTAGTTTATGTGGGTCTAGCCTGGTCTATAGGGTGCACTTGATGGCTATGGTGTCATCAATTTGGTGGCTTAGGCATGGCTAAGGCTAAGTCAATTTTGGATGGCTAAGTCAATTTTGGTGCATGGGTCCAATTTGAGTCCAAATGGCTAAAAGTTGGATTTGGGTTAGGCTAGCCATGACTTTGAGCTGAATTAATTGATCAAAATTGTGTAAATTATTGTCATGAAAATTTTTGGTGAAGGATTGAGGTGAAGGATTGAAATGATTATGAGTTCAATTGGAAACTCAATTTGAAGGATTTTGAGATTTTGGTCAACTTGGGCATGTTTGATTAGACTTGGGTCTAGGTTGGGCTAAGGTTGGGGTGAGTCCAAATTTATGGTTGAAAATTGTATATAGGACAATCATAAAGAGCTTTCAACATAAATTGGGTGTAAACTTTGGGGTTAAGGCATTCAATTTGGTGGAATTTGGAGACGGCCAATTTGGGAAAAATTTAGGGATTTTGAACTTGGGTTAAAATTAAGTGAAATTGAGGCTTCACAAAAGCCAATTGAAAGTTAAATTTTTGACCCTGGACCATTTTTAAAATCTCTTGAAATGTTCCGAGTTCATTTGGACTTATTATATTGTTCCACTAATCATCCGAGGCTGAAGTGTGACTACCCCGCTGCTCAGTGAAACTTGACAAATTAGTTATCCCAAGGATAAGATACTCGATTAGTCAATTGATGTTTCATTTAAAAGTTATGTGAGCGGGTGCCCCAAAGGCAAGTCTAGGTTATTTAAGATTATGGTGCCCACAATTTAGGTCAGGCTTATATTTTTTAAAGATGTTAATCACCCATCACATTATTTTCTAGATTTCATTAATTGAGTTTAGACATCGAGCCTAGGTCACTACTAAGCCTTCAATAATCATGATAAGTGAAATGGTGATTATCAAAATTTTGATTTAAATGACATGTATTCTTATCAAATGGTCAAACCATCATCAACTTTGGGCTTAAGAAAAGTGAATTTCCATCTTTCCAACTAAGCCCCTCAGTTAAGAATCGTTTGATATTAGTTAACTTCCAAGTTACAAAAATTATAAGATTTATAATTTTGTTCACATTGTGCAAAGGTGGTGAGTAGGTTTATACCTTTTAATCTCATTGTGTTTTAATCATCCAAACATATTTATTAAGATCCAAATCTTGGTTAATCCTAAATTTTGATTAAGGCACCAAAGTCTAAAATTACCACTTTGCCCTTGGGGCACTTCACCTCACAACTCACTAAACCCAACTGAAATGACTTTGAGGGTTTAAAGTGTCATATCCATGAGGTAATTATAATGTTAGAGGAGAACATGTGGAGCTCTCAAAAATTGATTTTAATTTAGACAATTATTTAAATTTAGAAAAATAAAAATTTCAAAAGTTAATTTATTTAGCTTTCCAAGATTAAGCTTTTATTTATGGAAAAATTATTAGAGACTTCCTAAGGTCAAAGAAACACTTAGGCAAGATTTCATGGTCTTTTGAATTAATTTATTATAATTATTTTAATGAGAAAATAAGAAAACCCCACTATTAAGCCCTTAAAAATTATTTTTAATTATTGGAAAATTAAGAAAAAAATTTTTAATTGGTCCCAAGTAATTAGGGAGTAATTAGACACATTTGAAATATTTTGGTATTTTTAGGATTTTAATTTATTTTAATCAATTTAAATCCAAAATGAAGCTAAGAAATCAAGTATTTTACCAAATATAACTTCTATTTTTCCTAAGTGTCTTTGATCACAAGGAACTCAGAAAATCACTTTTCATAATTTTCCCAAGTGTATTTAATTTATTATAATTATTTTTGTACAAAAATACAAGATCGTCTAAAAAATTAATTTGGTGCTTAGACTTAGTCAAATAATTTTCAAATTGTTACAGTTAATAAACATGATTTTTATGAACAATATGAGATTGATTTTATCAATTTTTTATAAGTAATTAGTTTACATAAATTAAAACAAGATATTTTCATTTAATTAAATATAGAAATTCACAAGGTAATCCAAAGCATCATGATATTTTTCTTAAAATTCTTTAACCACAAGAAACCTACCAAAATTATTCCCATAATTTTCCAAGTGATATTGTGATTTATATTATTAAAATAAGCCAAAACGACCACTCTAGCTTGAAAATTAGAGTTAGGAGCATAGACATGCCCTCTGAACTTGGAAAAATTAGAAGACATGACCTCTATCATGAGGAATGAACCCTCAAAAGTTCAAGCCAGGGTGAGCCATATTTAATCATGGAGAATTAAAATAGCACAGAGGGTATTTAATTAAGTAAAACTCATATGTTTGTCAAATAATTTTAATCCACATTATTCTCCTCTGTTCACTGAGCAAGTAGGTGTTTTTATTTTATTTTTATGATTTTTCTAGAGAAAGATATGAATTTTTGAAGTTTATTCATTTAAAAAAACTCAAAAATCTTTATTTTTCTACTTAACCAGCGTGGCGCCACCTCAACCTTGTCTGCTTCAAAGAATCCATGCGTAGCTCTGCCATTTGATGCAGCCAACCATGTAGCCTCCACACAGACCGTGTTTTATGCACCAAGAGTCTGTCCTTCTTGAGCTCCTCCGTCCATTGGATACACACGCGATCGGATGACTCTCCATTATCGTCCCCAAGTTACCTAACCCTTGAGCTGTTCACACTAAAACCTTAAGCTCTATGCCTAGACTCAACCAAATTACATGGGGTTTATTTCTAAATCTTCATTTACTCTAGACGAGCACATCTATATGATTAATCAAGTATAAAATCAAGCCATTACAAATGGAGAATCAAAATAAGCTTGGATTAGGGTTGAGGTTCAATACCTTTGTCTGAGAAGGGAGGCCACAATCAGATGGTTGTGGTAGCTTAAATCGGGTCTAATGAACCTATAGATGAAGTTCCAAGCCTTGGTGAATTTCTAGGTATGAATTCGATCAAGCTCAATTTCAGGCGTTGGTCTAGAGCTATGTTAAAGGGGCCTTTTATGGGGAATCAAATTCTCTCACTGTGGGGATTCTGTGTGCACAATTAATTGAAGTTTGGTACATTGTGGGGCTATGGAGAGTTCTGTCTTGGTTTTAGGGCAAATTTCAGTGAAGAAATGGGCTCTGTGGGGTGGCTATCAATGACTGAGAGCAAGGACATTGCACTTGGGATGGTTTGGTGAAGCTCTGGGAATATTTTGGCAAATTTTCCTTAAGATTCCAAGCACACTTCTCTTTGGCCGTGGAGAGCTCCATTTAAAGCCATGGCTGTGTGGTGGAGCTTAGGGCTTGAGTTGGGTGCTAAAGCTTGTTAAGGTGGAGGGAAGAAAAGCTCTAATGGCCAATGGGAGTGAGCCAAGTCAGGGAGGTTAAAATTTGGGTCTTTGCCACTTGGGGTTCCCTTGGCTAACTTTTTCCAGTGGCTGAGGAGATGGCTGGCCAAGACTCAGTTACTTCTTGGCTCAGGGTGGTTAGGGAGTGCTTAATGATGGTTAACCCACAAGGGCAAGCAATGATGAAGGATATATTTCAAGTTTTGGTAAAATATGGGGTGAAATCCCATAAATCAAGAGAACATTGGTCCATAGCACATTTTGGCTAGTTTATGTGGGTCTAGCCTGGTCTATAGGGTGCACTTGATGGCTATGGTGTCATCAATTTGGTGGCTTAGGCATGGCTAAGTCAATTTTGGTGCATGGGTCCAATTTGAGTCCAAATGGCTAAAAGTTGGATTTGGGTTAGGCTAGCCATGACTTTGAGCTGAATTAAT
The DNA here is from genome assembly GCF_001263595.1 of Phalaenopsis equestris. NCBI lineage: Eukaryota > Viridiplantae > Streptophyta > Magnoliopsida > Asparagales > Orchidaceae > Phalaenopsis > Phalaenopsis equestris. Next base: position 170,144 of record NW_018219629.1, on the reverse strand, counting down.
TGATCAAAATTGTGTAAATTATTGTCATGAAAATTTTTGGTGAAGGATTGAAATGATTATGAGTTCAATTGGAAACTCAATTTGAAGGATTTTGAGATTTTGGTCAACTTGGGCATGTTTGATTAGACTTGGGTCTAGGTTGGGCTAAGGTTGGGGTGAGTCCAAATTTATGGTTGAAAATTGTATATAGGACAATCATAAAGAGCTTTCAACATAAATTGGGTGTAAACTTTGGGGTTAAGGCATTCAATTTGGTGGAATTTGGAGACGGCCAATTTGGGAAAAATTTAGGGATTTTGAACTTGGGTTAAAATTAAGTGAAATTGAGGCTTCACAAAAGCCAATTGAAAGTTAAATTTTTTGTGTAGGAGTGTTATGAAGAGTTTAGGATTCAAATTGGGGAAAATTAAATAGACTATGAGGTTAAATTAGGTGAGATTAGGTCATAAGGCCGAAATTGGGGGCTTTACTTAGATCAAATTTGAGCTCAAAGAATGGGCCAATTAGGCTTGGATTTAGTTTGTATTGATCAAATGAAATATGAATTTGAGTTTAGAATTAAAATTGAGTGGAATTGGGCTCAAATTGATGGACTGTTGAGGTGAATTTGGGGAAATTGGGCCTTTAAAGGCAATCTGGTGGTTTTGGTCAAAATGGTCAAATTGACCAAATTGGGTTCAATTGAAGGGTCCAAATTGGTTTTGCCAAATGGTCAAATTGACCAAATTGGGTTCAATTGAAGGGTCCAAATTGGTTTTGGAAATATTTGGAGTGATTTTTGAGGTTTTGTGAAGTAATTTTGGCCTAAGGGTATTTTTGTAATTTTGGCAATTTTTGGGGGTATTTTGGTAAACTTGGAATTTTTTGGCGGATTTGGGTAATTTGGGTATTTTGAAAAGGCTTGAAATGATTTTTTAACAAATTTGGGTATTTTGGGTGAATTTGAGGATTTTGACCAAATTTAGGGTTTTAAGGGCATTTAGGTAATTTGGGTGGTGTCGACACTATTTTTGGGTGGTGGAGTTGCCCGTTAGAAGTTGTTTCCTGTAAGAAGTTGTCGGTCACCAAAATTGAAATCCCATCGCCCGCTTCGGAAGAAAATTTTAATTTTTAGAAAAATATGAAATTAAACTGACCTCATATTTTTTATAGTTAAAATGAAAGAGCGTTATACCTCAAATCCTGTATTTATCCCGAAGCATAAACACGAGACTTGAGGATGAGGCTCGATCAAATAAACTAAGAAATATATGACATCTGTCTGACCTGTGAAATCATTTTATTTGCCAACAATTTCCATCATTTAATATGAAGATTTAAATAATGTTTATATTAAGCTGGGTTTGGAAAAAGCTTCCTATAAGGGCAAACCCCTATAGTTAACTACATCCTAAATGACCGAAGTCACCTAAGAAATTCTCGATAAAAATCAGGAAATATTATCTTCAAGGATTTAAAAAGGATAGGAATTTAAGGATTTAAAAAGGATAGGAAAAGGATAGGAATTTTCAACGAGATCAAACGAAGAGGTGTGAAATGGGATTTGCCCCAATTTGGAACATTTTGTTTTGGAATCTAAAGGAGAAAAAACTAAGAGATGTCATAGATCTGGAGGAGAACCTCAGTGACTTCCCAATCTATCCTATTGTTTGGCTTTAGTTTTGTGGAGAGATATTTAGGCATTTTATCCTGCCAAATTTATTTATTAAGGCTTACATTTGTGTTAAACAATCACACAAATAGCCTGGAAGATGTGAGGGTTTATGTCGTGACAGACGATAACCTTAGAATCCTAAGACGAGTTAGGACTTAGATTGTACAACAGAGCTGTACAAAGGCCTAAAGATAAGATGAGGATTTATGTTGCATAAGAAAATAATCTTGAAATCCTATGGCATGTTGTTTATTTCTAAGGAAGAAAATGCTTTAGCTGGGGAAGACACGTTTTGTTGTTGAAGATGGCGATGCTACCCACCATGCTAGCTCTAAGCTCTTTGCTGTGACGAGTTTAAGTTTTCTAAGGTGTCAAGTTATGATGTCAAATAAGGTGGCCCTATGGTTGAAGTTCTTTAAATTTTATGGGGCATATTAAAGTTGATTTGGGCGACACCGATTAGGATCTTACGGTTCCCTCGTTCCGGTACCACTATTTTCTATTGGATTCACTTAGTTCAAATGAATTTACTGAACTCAACTTAATGAGTTCCATAATTTCATTTAAACCGTGAGAAGCCTCATTATCAACCATAGGTTACCTCCTCCGAGGGATTCCCGATCATCCGATAGTGACGTCTTAATTTAGTTGTAGTTGTGGTTCTGTGATGTTTTTGATTAAATTTTGAGTTGTCTTATACTTTGAATGTTGTGGCGGTGAATTTTATCTTGGTTGATTTTAATTTTGGTTTTGGGTTTTGGTTTTGTGGCTATCCTGATTTTGTTATTTTCAAGCAGGGTGACATTATTGTTTAGCATGTAAGTTTATGTAAGCATAAAAAATATAGTATGAATGTACAAGAAAGACGATGCTATAAATTGTAAAAGCGTACCTGGCGAGTTTTCTCGTTCCACCACCTGAAACTCACAATGCATGTTAGGACATTTTATGTAAAGCGGAAAAAGTAAGGTTTTAGTGACCTACCTAATCTTAGGTCATATTTTCGTGGGCTCCTATTAGTTTGATTAAGGATGATTTTTTGTTAAGCAAAACAGATTTAGTTTAGTAGAACTATGAGGTATCCAACAGGTCTAGAGAAAGAAACAGGTCCACGCTTCCCTCTCACTACCTGGTGAAAAATCTCGAGCTCATTTAAACTTATTATGTTGTTCAATAACCCATCCTGTAAATACCTTCAATGCTCAATGAACATTGATGTTTCAATTATCCCTAAGAGTAGGATAATTATCACTTGGAGTTTAATTTGGAGATTATGTAGGTGAAGTTCCTAAAAGGGGGAAAGTTAGCGTTGTTGAAACACTTAGCCGACTTTTTTTTTAATTTGGGATTTTATTATTTTAAAGATGTTCAATTTTAGTTATGTTCACTTTTCTAATCCTCATTTAATCAAATTTGATTTAGCCTAGGTCACTACTAAGCCCTTAAGGTTTTGGTGGATGTCTTAGTCGTACATTTTGGAAGTGATTGAATTTCAAGTGATGATGATTCATTTTTGAAAGTCATATGAACATCAAATAAGGGTATTAGATTAGCGAGTTATCAACTTCCAAAGTCATACCACTAAGTCTAAGATCATTTAATTTAATAGACTTTTAAATTTTAATAATTTAAGGAATTACAAATTTATCCCTTGATTATGAAAGAGTGAGGTAGGTTCCTACCAATTTATCCCATTATATTTCAATTATCCAAATAAGTTAGTTAAAATCAGAGGTTACACTTTTCCCTCCTTGAAGTAAGCCTAAATGTTAATTAAGGCTAAATTTCCAAAACTACACTTTTGCCCCTAAGGATCTATTACTTCATAATTTATCAAATTCAATCCAAATGACCTGAAATTTTTATCCCACCTCATTCATGGGTAAATTAAGACATCAAAGAAGAAAATGTGATTTTTCAAAATTAAATTTAATTTACATATTTATTTTAATGCAAAAAATAGGATTTCTCAAAGAAAATTCCATAACTTGACCAAGACGAAGCATAATAACTTAAAAATTTCACTGGAGGTAGAGATAAACTAGAGAACCACTTGGACCAAATTTCATGATTTTTTGTGTTTTATTTTAATTACTAGAATTATTTAAATTTATAGAGTGTTAATTAATTATAAAATATTTTAAATTTAGAAAATTAAGTTTTACATTTTTTTTGAATCTCTCTAAGGTCAAGAAAACCAGAGAAACAAAATTTTCATTTTTCTAATTTTTCTTTGAATTATTAGAATTATTTTTGTGAAAAATCTATTTTAACCTTTAAAAATTATTTTAAGCTTTAAAATTCAGTATGTTCACATAGAAAATTAGGGAAAAATATTCCAATTGTTTCTAAGTACTTAAGAAACAATTTATAACATTTTTATGAATTTAATTATATTTTTTATTTTTATCATTTTTAATTATTTAAATATTAAAAATAGCCTAAAAAATGAAGTTTTTATTTTAATTACCATTTTATTTTTATAAAATTCCTCTAATCACAGAAAACTCCATAAACTAATATTTATAATTTTTTGAGTTATATTTTAATTATTAAAAATTATTATAGTGCCAAAAATGTAATTTAAATTGAAAAATCAATTTGAGTTACTAAGTGAACTCCAAAAGTTTTGAAATTCTTATAAGGAGTTCTCTGAACTTTAAATCACAGTGGAGATTAAAAATTAAGTCATTCATATGTTGGTGTTTCCCAAAATTAATTTTCTTTATGTTTTATGGTTGGTGAAAATTAAGTGCATTCTTAATGACTTAACCCATGAAAAATTTTTTAAAGAGTAATTTGGTCATAGTAAACCTTCCAAAATTTCCTTGGATTTTTTTAAGCAACATGCTAATTATTATGATTAATTTATGTAAATAATAGTCATAAACTTGGAAACTATGGATCTCTTTCTAGAGATATCCTTTGACTTTAGAAAAATCAAGGAATGTTTCCTAAGACTGAGGCAATAATATGCCAAAATTTCAAGTCATGGTGAAATGTCTACATGCATGTCTACATGCATGATCTACATGCATGAAGAATTAAAAGACTCAAAATCATATTTAATTAATTAAAAATAAAATATGCATCAAACAAACTTCAAATTATTTTCACATTATTCTCCTCTGTTCACTGATTAAGAAAGTATTTTTATTTTATTTTTTGTGATTTTTCTACACCAAGATATGAATTTTTGAAGTTAGGGTTATTTATTTAAATCAGAAAAAAAACTATTTATTTATTTAAACACGCGGCGCTGATTAGATCCTAGGCGGCTCCGAAACTCCACGTGGCGCGCTTCCATTCGATGTCGCCATCCATCTCAGCGCTGACTCGGCCCACAGTTCATGTAAGAAGATACTGTCCGGCTAGATCTTGTCCGTTGATGAGATAAACGCGCGATCGGACGACTCCCCGTCATCGTCCCCGATGCCTTAGCCCGAGAACCATCCATTTTCAAAGCTTACAATCTCACTCGTTTCTTAACCAAATTAAGTGTGGTTTGTTTCTTAATGCTCGTCTAAGTGTGATGAACACATCCATACGGTAATCATGTAATTAAATTAAGCCTAATCAAATGGATAATCAAAATAGGCTCGGGAAGAGGGAGAGTTCAATACCTTTGCTCTGAGAAGGGAAGCTTCGATCAGCAGAGCTTGGAACATTTGTGGAGGTCCAAAGACGTTAGGGATTAAGCCTCTTGCTGTGGTGAAAGGCCTAGGTATGAATTCAACCAAGCTCGATTTCAGGAGTTGGTCTACAGCTATGATAGGGGCTCTGTTAAAGAGGAATTTGATGGGCCTTCTCCTTCTTTCACTATGGTGTTGGTGTGGGTGAGTTTAATTTCATTTTGGTGGAGTGTAGAGGTGTGGGAGTGTAGAGGTGTGGAGAGCTCTATCCTGTCTCTGGTAAGGTTTTGAGCTCAAAAATTGAACTCCGGCAAGGGGATTCATGTCAATGTGGAGGTTGGGTTGCTCTGAGGAGGTCTCAAAAAAGCTCTAGAATTAATTTGGATGGGTCTCTCTGAGAAATTTTTAGCACCATCCCCATGGCCATGGAAGTGATATTTTATAAAAAATGGCTTAAGGGTGGTTGTCATGGCCAATTAGGGGGTGAAAAGTGATGTTTAGGTGGAGGGCAGAGAGGCTCTAACATTTAATTTGGATGAGGTGGCCTGTAGATTTGAATTGGGATTGATTCCATGGGGGTGGCTCTTTGTTTGGACTTTTTTCGGCCACTATGTTGGCTGGCCAGGCCAGGGGAGGTGTCTAGGAGGTCAGGTGAGCCAGGGAAATATGTCACAGCAATTAAATGGGTTGGTGGGTTGGTGTTTAGTTTTGGATAGTTTTGGAAAAAATATCCTTGACTTAAGAAAATATGGAATGAAATCCCTTAATTTGGGGATCCCTTGGTCCATAGCTAATTTGGGTGGTTCCTTAGTTTTTAGCTTGGTCAATAGGGTCCAAGACTTGGCTGTGGTGGCCTTGCCTTGACTAATTTGACCTGTATATGTCAATTTTGGTGCATAGGTCCAAGTGGGTGCAAATGACCAAGACTTATGTTTGGGCTAGGATAGTCATGTTAATTGGCCCAATTTATTGATTCATTTGATGTAGATGATTGTAATGAACATTTTTGGTGAAGGATTGAAGGAATTTTGAGCTCAATTGGAGGGTCAATTTGAAGGATTATGGAATTTTAGTGAATTTGGGCATGTTGGGCTAGATTTGGGTCAAGCTTGGGCTAAGTCCAAATTTATTGTTGATAATGGTCAATAAGAATGCGATGAAGAGTTTTTAACAAGAATTGGGTGGCATTTTTGGGGTTAAGGCAATAAATTGGGTGAAATTTGGAGGCATAGCCAATTTGGGGCAAAATCTAGGGCTTCTGAGTTAGGTTGAAATTAAATGAAATTGACGCTTCACCAAGATCAATTAAAGGTTAATTTTGATGTATAATAGTGTTATGAAGAGTTTAGGATTCAAATTGAGACCAGTGGAGTAGGCCATGGGGTTTCAGTGGAGTAGGCCATGGGGTTTCATGGGGTTTAATTTGGTGGAATTAAGTCATAGGGCCAAAATTGGGTGTTTGCCTTATATCAATATTTGGCTCAAAGCATGAGCCACTTGAGCTTGGATTTGGTTTAAATTTGTCACATGGAAGGTGAATTTAAGTTTAGGATTGAAATTAGGAAAAATTGGGACCAATTTGATGGACATTTGAGGAGAATTTAGGGAGATTGGGCGCTTTAAGGGTAATTTGAGGGTAAGATGGTCAAATTGGTCAAATTGGGTTATGTGGTAGTTGAGAAAATTGAAATTAAGAATATTTGGAAGGTTTTTTGTATTTTTTGGGAATATTTTGGGAATATTGGGCTATGGAGGGGTATTTTGGTAATTTGGCAATTTTTTGTGATTTTGGGTAATTTAGGTATTTTCAAAAGTTTTGAAATGACTTTTGAACAAATTTGGGTATTTTGGGTAAATTTGGGAATTTTGGCCAAATTCAGGGTTTCAAGGGTACTTAGGTAATTTGAGTAATTTTAGGGGAAAAAAGGCCAAGTTGGGTATCTTTGGTAGAATTGGCGAGATAACCACCATAAAAAAGCTATGTACCAATGGAAGCCTCATTTGGGTCCTCTATGTACTGGTCTTAGCTAAACCCTGGCCTAGGGTCACTGTGTTTAGGGGACCATCTACATGAGTCTCCCAAAGGATTAAGGGATCAAAGTCAAGAGGTTTTTGGGTTTAGGGTTGTGAGTGATTGTGAGTGAGGTGATTGTAGTGAGTGCCTTAGCTTTAGACCAGCACCTAGGGTCAACCCTAAGGTCAAACAGTCATATGGGAACTCTCCTTGAGCTCGCTCATAATGACCCTGCCTACTAAGTGCTAGAGGTTTGAACCAATATGTAGAGCTTCAAGTTGAGTAAAGAGGAGTTTGGAAATTATAATGGCGAGGGTTCTTTTTCTAGTTTTCTAGGATGTGTTAACAGGAAAGTCCTATGGCTAGACCCTAGGCTACTAGAGAGGAAGAACTAGACCTCAACCAAAAGTGAGGTAAACAAGTGAATTTAGGGGCAAAAGACTAAATTGGACATTTTGATAGAATTGGGGTACCAACCACCCTATATGAGTTATGGACCAATGAAATCCCCATTTGGGTCCTCTATGTACTGGACTTAGCTAAGCCCTTGTTTAGAGCTAGTGGGTTTAGGGGACCATTTACATGGGGACCATCTACATGAGTCTCCTCATGAGTCTCCTAAAAGATCAAGGTATCAAAGTCAACAATTTTGGGTTTAGGGTTGTGAGTGGATATAGGTGATGGTGAGTGCAGATGAGTAAACTAGTTTGGGTATTTTGAAATGGTTTGAAATGATTTTTGAACAAATTTGGGTATTTTGGGTGAATTGGACGATTTTGACCAAATTTAGGGTTTCAAGGGCATTTAGGTAATTTGGGTGGATTTAGGGGCAAAAGACTAAATTGAACATTTTGACAGAATTGGGGTACCAATCATATTTAACTCATGCAAAACTTTCTCAATATACCTTTTGACTCATAAATAACTTGTCTCTATGTACTGGTCTTAGCTAAACCCTAGCTTAGGTTCAATGGGTTTAAGGGACCATCTACATGAGTCTCCCAAATTATTAAGGGATCAAGATCAAGGTCTCCCAAAAGATCAAGGTATCAAAGTCAACAATTTTGGGTTTAGGGTTGTGAGTGGATATAGGTGATAGTGAGTGCAGGTGAGTGAAATAACTCTAGACCAACACCCAGGGTTAACTCTAAGGTCAAACAGTCCTATGGGGACTCTCCTTGAGCTCCCTCATAGTGACCCCACCTACTAAGAGCTAGAGGTTAGGATCAATATGTAGAGCTTCATGTTTAGCAAAGAGGAGTTTAGAATTTCTAATTATGAGGGTTCCTTTCTAATTTTCTAGAAATAGTCAACAGGAAAGTCCTATGGCTAGAACCTAGGCTACTAAAGAGGGAAAACTAAACCTCAACTAAAAGTGAGGTAAACAGGAAGTATCTTTTAAATTTGGATAATATATTTCTTCTTCATGAATCAAAGCGAGCATCATAGCTGCCTTCTTGGCAAGTCTCTTTTCCAATAGCTCCAAGGCTCAGTACTTGTGATGGTTGGTGTTTTTACGTTGTGTCCTCCTTCAAGGCGCATAAGGAATGCTTTCTTCATCGATACTGACCAGGTTTCCCATCATAGTGGTTATCATTGACTGCAATTAGCTAGTTTTCTCCATCGGGTACTGTATTTTGTCAGCCGTCTTCCTCTTCAGTGAGGAGTCTTCCCTGACACTGATTCTCAATAATGGTTGTAGCTCTTCTGCCTCTCGGTGGCTAACTATACTCATCAAGGGGCCTCATAGTCTACAATGACTTGATCATAGTCCATTTCAAAATTCACAAAGCCGCCCTACACTGCCTTCTCTTTATTAAGTACAAAATTTAAGCCTTCATTAAAAGCGAAGATCAACCTAATACCCAACATTTTCCTGCAAAAGATAGGAAAGCATCGACGTGCGGAAAATAAAAACGAACAAGAACAATACAAAGCTATCATTAAATGAATTTTGAGATTATATAGATGCAAGCACTTTCATTTAACTTAATTTAACAAAATTTAAAATTGAATGGAAGATTCAAAAGTGCAAATTCAAATTTTCTTTCATTAAAATTGATTTTATCACAAAATTTTGGACCCTATCACTGATGTTGGCCAAATAGCCATCCCCAGAACAACTATCACTTTCAAAATTCATCTCAGATACATTAAATTGTATAATATTTCTTCAAATATCGCCCATTGACTTGTAGCATGGGCCTTTTGCATTAGAAATCCATTAAATGATAGGATCCTCCTTAAAATACATTCTCCATGACAAATGGTACTTCTCAAGTTGGTTCAAATTTTCCACCTATCTTGTGGCGTGCAAGGATAGGACTCCCGAGGATGGGTACAAGTACACTGACATTGAATGTCCTTTGGAGGACTAGTTTATCGTGGGCCCTGATCATCTTCGCTAGTTAGAGCTCTAGATTCTACTGCACTTCTAATCATTTTCTTTTGAGACATTCCAATTCTTCAAATTTTAGTTTAGCATTGTCTTCAATTGTAATCTGATTGGTGGCGGTGACTTTGAGAGACAGTAACTGCACCTCCAATGGGAATACAACCTTAGACCCATACATGAGCACATATGGTGTACTTTGAGTAAGGTTTCTAAACATTTTCTGATATGCCAATAAAGTTTCTAATAACTTCTCATGCCATCCCTTTTTATTCTTGTCAAAATTTTTCATCAAAATCTACAAGAGTGTCTTTTTGATGGCTTCGGCTAGGTCGTTGGCCTTGGGATAGTAAATCATAGACTACCTCCAATCTATTTCATGTCATTTGATGAAATTGTTAATTTTAGTGCTCTTGAAGGCTGGACCGTTGTCTGATATAACTCTACATGGAACACCAAAATGGTAGATAAATTGATCTTAAAAAACTGAAGAACGTGGTGCGCTGTAAGTTCTCGAAATGACACTGCCTCTGCCCACTTAGAGAAGTAATCTGTAGCCGTAAGAATAAATCTATGTCTCTTTGAAGATGGAAGGTCCACCATACCCCACTATATTTGTGCCTCAACAGTCGAATGGCCACGAGTTGGTTGGGTGCAGCACATTCGGAGGTTGGTGCGAGAGCAATCCATACACTTGACACAGGTGACACTTTCTCGTTGGATCCATGCAATCTATCAATATTGCTGGCCAATAATATCCGAGCCTCTTAATTTTCATCTTCATTTTTGGCTCTTGCTGGTGAGCACCACAAAATCCAGTATTTACTTCTTTGATGATAAATTGTGCTTCTGCTCTACTTAGACATCACAACCACATATGATCAAATGGCCTTCTGTAGAGGACATTACCTACCAAAGCATATGACATAGCTCTTCTCGTGATAAGGTATGCATATGACTTGTCATCTAGTAGTCATCCTGTTTGCAAGTATTCTATTATTGGCCTACGCCAATCTTCAGTATTGCCTACTACTGCAACTACTTTCTCTTCTTCTTTTTTGAGCTCGTGTAGAATGTCAAGGTTGATCTTTGACAAAATTTGGCATCCCCGCACTGTGATATCAATGAAATTCATCGACGAACAAGCCAATTCCTTACCAGCCATGACTAAAGCATCTGCATGTGCGTTATCTCCCCGAGGAATCCTAGACAGTGTCACACTTGGAATGTGTTCTAAAAATTTCATTGTGTACTCGTAGTATTGTGCTAATCTCAATTTTAGAATCTCTTACTTTCCAAAAACTTATTGAATTACGACTTGTGAGTCACCATAAATGACAATCTCTATTATGTCCATTGATATTGCCAACTCTACTTCGGTAATCAAAACTTTGTATTCTACCTCGTTGTTCGTGTATGGCTCTATCAGGTGGTAAGAAAACCTTAGAATTCCTTGATCTGGTGTAACAGAAATCAGATTGATTCCTACTTTCCTTGGTTTGAGTGTCTGAAATCCTTTATCCATTATGGATGATAAAACCCCATCAAAATATATTTCCCAATGTTTGACACTGGACAACTCCACTCATAGTATCTGCTCATTTAGTAAATCATCATTAAGAGGGGACCCAGCTGTAAGCGGGTGAGCTATAAGAAAATTTGCTAAAACTTATCCTTTGATAACGCAAAGGGGTACGAAAGTTATGTCAAATTGAAATAAAATCATCGACCATCTTGCTAAACGTTCAAAAGGTGTTGGTCGGGTCATCAAATATTGCAATGGATTAACTTTCAAAATAAAGATAACCTTATAAGAGAACATGTAATGTCTGAGCTTCTGAGCGGCAAAAATCATGGCCAGACAATGCTTCTCAATAGGATGATACTTTACTAGACGTTGACTCAAATATTAGAGTGTGTTTTTCTTTCCCTCATCTTTTACCTGAGCTAACAAGGCTCCGAGAGAGTCATCTAAGGTTGTCGTATAGAGTATCACAGTTTTTTAAGGGATAGGGGCTTCCAAAATAAGAGGTGTCGTTAAATATTGCTTAACATCTTCAAAGGCCTGCTTGCATTTCTCTTCTCGAATGACTTTGGTGTCCTTCTTAATTAATAATGAGAAAGGCTGACATCTTGACAGATTAGAAATAAAGCATCTTAGGTATGTCAATTTACCTTGAAAGGACAGTAGCTGTTTCAAGGTTTTGGGAGGCGACATTTTCAAGATAGCTTTAATCTTATTTGTGTCAATCTAAATTCCTCGATGACGAACAAATAATCCTAAAAATTTTCTGGAGGTAACACCAAAGGCACACTTTAAGGGATTCATCTTGAGATTATATTGCCTTAATAGCTCAAAAACGATTCTAAAATTTTACAGGTGATCTATTTGCTGCTTGATTTTGATGACCAAATTGTCCACACAACACTACATTTGATTATGGATGAGTTCATCAAATGTCTTTGTCATAGCTCATTGATATGCTGCTCTGACATTATTCAATCCATATGACATCACTTTGTAGCAAAAGATTCTGATTGACATTATACAGGCTATATGTGTTGCATCTTCTAGAGCCATCTTAATCTGATTGCATTGTGTTGATCCATCCATGAAAGAGAAAATCTTGTGTCTCGACGCGATGTCCACCATTAACTCTCGTATTGGTAGCGGGAACTCATCTTTTGGACATGCTTTATTTAAATCCTTGAAGTTGACACACACACGGATTTGTTCATTTTTCTTCTTGACAGGTATAATTTTGACTAACCTTGTCAGGTATTGTTCTTCCCACATAAAGTTAGTGTCTATTAACATCTTTACCCCGGCAATGACTTGTTTTTCTATTTCAAAGCGCATTCTTCTTGGAGCTTGCTTTGTTGGGGTCATATTCTTGTCCACCCCAAGTTTGTGGACTATAACTTTTGAAGAATAATCCTGATATTTCATCATAGCTCCAGGCAAAGCAATCTCTAAGTTTTGACAATAACTTGATTAACCTTATAGATTCTTCCTTGCTGAGTAGAAAACTTATGAAGGTGGGTCGGAGCTGCTCCTCAGTCCCTAGGTTGACTTCCTTCAATTCATCAACGGTTGATTTAATCTCTTATTCAAATTCTTGTGAAGCATCATCTATCGACTGATCTCCGTAGTCATCTTTCATATCAAGGCAATACTCTTCAGACTCACCAGCAAGAAACATACAAAATTTTGAGTCATCGACTAGTCATATAGTACCAAATCTAAGACCCTCCTTCAAATTAAGAGTTCAACTTTTAGCATTCCACAATTTATCAAAGAGTTGTTGCTTATCTTTTGCCATTTACTTTGACACATGTTCCTGTAGAATTAATTTTTGCACACCAGGAGAAAATTATCCAAATGGTATTTTTATTAATTCATTAGAATCATCCTCTTCAAAATTTACATGAATTTCAGAACTAGTAGTGAGAGAAGAACGGTAGAACTTGATCGGTTTCTAACCAACACCTCAGACTTCCTTGACCTCTAGAATTTTGACCTTTTGAGGGTGAGTCGGAGTAAGCGTAATGGCATGCCCATAGTGGTTGATTCGGTCATACATTGACTCATTTTTCTTTTCTACACATCCTCCAATGAGATCTTCAAATGTTGTTTTTTTTTCTTTTATCATCATCATTTCTTCATCAAAATCTTCTTCTACATCAATGCTGATGTCCGGCCTCACCTATTCAACAATTATATTTGTCCTTCTTGGTGCACGTCCTCGACATCAATCTCGGATGCTTGGGCTAAAAGAACCTCCGCCAACTCATTGTAAAGGAGTGGTGGTAGATCATTGAAGCGGAGTTGACCAACCTTTATTCTGTGATAATTCTAAATCTTCCATCTTATATAACACAGCTTCACGGGAAAAGACGGTCTTCCTTGGAGGAGTGTAGTAGGTAGCGTCTTCGTGGATGCCCACTTCGTGAACTGAAAATGGTTGCAAATCACCCTTGATGCAATATTCTTGTCCCTCTTTATAATACTTGATGCACTGGTGTAGAGAGGACGAAACCAAGCTATACTCATGAATCCATGGTCGACCAAGCAAAGCATTGAATGAAGTTTCTGCATCGATGATATGGAATTTAGTGGTTGTACCTAGCTTTCTGACCTTCATTAATAGTGAAATTGATCGTAAAGCTCTCTCTCATTTTTTGATTAAATCCTATTAACATCATCTGATCGGCAGTGAGCTCTTGAGCGTTAATGTCCAAGTAGGCTAACTTCTGCAGACTAATTAAGTTAAGTGACACTCATAGATATACGAAAAATCTGGAAAGCACGAATCTGTCGAGGTTGACTGAAATGTAGAGAGGTCGGTTATGATCGGTAGTGCCAAGCAGCAAGTCCTCATCGGTAAAGGTTACCCCATGTTGTTCCTTTAATAAAAAAACTTCATCTGAGGATGTGCTGACCAACTGAGCTAAGCAAAGTTTTGGATCAAGTAGAGCCTTGACCAGAGATCCCCTTGTCTCCTTTAACAGGATTATAGCATCGTAGATGCTTAGTTTGGCTGATAACCTCCTAAGATAAGATAGTACGTTATAATCTACTTTATATGTGCCTGCAATTTTACTTGGAATAGGAATTTCTTCTATCGGTGAAGGCGACTCTTCACGAGTAACTATTTTCTTCCCTTTGTATATTGGTACCTTTCTCGAGGGAAATTCCTTCCCACTTCTCAGATTTATTTCCATAATCTCTTATTCTTCTTGTTCTTGAGATGTTGCAGACAAAACTTCTAGTGACTCTTCTATTTCAAAGACATCCAAGTTGATGACAAGTGGTTCTCCTTGGCACTCGAGTACTGGCTCCTTGCTCTCAAAATTGTCATAATCAATGTCGTCAATATCTTCTTTATTTTTGTTGACCGGTTCGTCAGACATGAGTACAATTTGAGGATCATTTCAAGAATCAAGATCAGGGTTGATTGGTCATGATCAATTGTGTCAGTACTAGACACAGTTAAAATGTAGTTGAAATCATAATCATTAGATTCAAAAGACTCTGGAGGGGAAAAGCGATAATCATACATGGTCAGGGGTTCAAGAAATTTCTCCCCCAAATCCGAGACAACCAATCTATCATAGGCAGCCCCTACCCTACCCCTTGTGCTATTGGTATTCACGATCGTCTCCTTCTTGTCTGGCTGCGGCGGTTTCTCTGACGTAATCTCTAATTTGGGCCTGACAGGCAGTAAACTCTAAACGATAGCTTGTGCTGATGCAGTATGAATCTAATCAAGTATCTTCTTTGATGATCTGCTCCAAACTATGCTCCATCCACATTCGTCTTAATAAGGATCTAATAGAGTGATTGGCTCATCCGAAATCATATTTACACAACCTCATTCAGGTTCTTTTAAATATTATTTTTGGATGGTTATATTTGGTTGTTTGAGAGTCCTCTTGAGCCAATCCTTAAAAATTAAACAAACCTCTATGGTATCTCTAAGAAGCCTGTGGAAAGGGCAGTAGTTACGGTGGTCCATCTTATCAACTTCTTCTGGTTTCTTTGGCTTGAGTAGTCTGAACTCAGACTTCTTCATCATACTCCTGAACATTTTCTGCATAGCTTCATCTTTAAAAGAGTATGTCCTATTCATCTGATATGTAATTGTCGGACTCAGCCTGTCATCTATCATGTATGTCCTTTGTTGTTGCTGGCTAGACTGACCATACTGCTACATGATGAGACTACTTAACTTGGATCCTCATAGGCTGCTTTCCCTCATCAACTATTGCCACTGTCCCGGACATCTTCTTAAATATTTTGGCTACTTTATACTTCTCAGACTTTTCCTAGGATTCCATATGCTTAACTTCCTTGTGCAAGCTACTAGCCTTGCTAAGTAGCTTATAAAACGACTTGATTGTAAGTCCCTTAAGCATGAAAGCCACTGGACCATGTATGCTCTTGAGTAGAATCTTAATTGCATGTTGTTCATGTAGTTGAGGTTAACATTTTATGCTTAAGTTTCTCTATCGCAAGATGTAATCCAGTAAGGTCATGTTGGGCTTCTACTGCTCAACCAAGCTATCCTCTATTGTAACATGGTGTTGTGTTGTCAAAAATCTTTTCACAAACAAATGCTCCTACTCAGCAAATGTTTTAACTGATCCATTGGGTAGCTCGACATACCAATCGAATGCAATCCCTGATAAGCTGCTGAAGAACTGACGAAATAAAAGTGTCTCATTACCTCCAGTATTGCAGCATCTAGCTTGGAAATGTGCAAAATGTTGACGGGGATTTCCAGTTCCATTGAACGTCTTAAAATTTGGTGACACAAAGCCCTTGGGATATGGTACCACATCAAACTTTGCTAGGTCTGGTCAACTATTTGAAATAAATGCTCCTCTTTTAGATTGGGCTAAGGCTTATCTCACTTGTTCCTTAATCAAATGTTTGATAACTTTTTTTGGTACTAAAATCTGAGTAGAAAACTTTCTCTATGGATTTTTTTTAGTGGCTGAAGTGACTTCCCTCCTTTCATCGATAATGTGTACAATCTCAGACTGATTGCCCTCTTGCATAGCCATCTGCTGCGACTATGATTGTCCATGCATTATAGTTATGGCGGCCATGGTGATAGACATCTCTTCCATTCTTTTCTCCATCTGCTCTTCTCTTAGGAAAATAGCCTTACACAGCTCAATCGAGGTCTTCCCCTCAATAAGTGGTTGGGCTTCGCACGCAAATGTATCAACTATAGTCTTGATGCCATTAATTTTTTTGAAATCTACATCGAGATAATCCATAAAATCAAAATCTTCATCATCATCATCAACACATACTTCTTTCTCTTCTACTAACTCTGAAGTTTCAACTTCGAGCTTTTCTACTTATCCTCAATTACTTTCTCCTGAATCAACTTAAGATCTTTAAATCCTTCTTGAACATCATTTTGCTCAGAAATAGACTCTGTAAAAATGGTGGTAACAACATCTGGTCTATCGGACCTATGCTTCATTTTCCGGGACTAATCTATGGGCTTATCAAAATGTACTGTTTCGACACACGTGGGTATCCATACTTTCTCCTTTAATGCTGATGCTTTTAGATGGGGTACCCCGATAGAGGCATCAGTGCATCAAAGAGAAGCATGCTCCCCACGGTGCGAACCATGTACATCGGTAAGTGGTCACTTCCCTTTATTTCCCTTCAAGAAACTCTTACAAGCGATAGTGGGTAGTACCCTCAGACCTAGTCGCGACTTAATTGGTCGACATCCTACTAATTTTGGAGTAACAATAGTAGAATCTGGTGTTGACCTCACTTTTGGTTGAGGTTTAGTTTTTCCTCTTTCCTCTTTAGTAGCCCCCTCTTTAGTAGCCCAAGGTCTAGTCATAGGACTTTCCTATTGACTATTCTTAGAAAAATAAAAAAAGCACCCTCACCACTAGAGATTCTACGATCTTCTTTACTTAACTTGAAGTTCCACATATTGATCCTAACCTCTAAGTACTTTGTAGATGGGGTCACTATAAGGGAAACTCAAGATGAGTCACCCTTAGGACTGTTGGACCTTAGGGTTGACCCTGGGTGCTGGTCTGTAGCTAGAGCACTCACTACACTCATCTACACTCACAGTCACTCACAACCCTAAACTCAAACTTCTAGCCTAGGTCCCTTGATCTTTTTAGAATACTCGTGTAGATGGTCCCCTAAACCTACCAGCACTAGGGCTATAGTTTAACTACGACTAGTACATAGAGGACCCAAAATAGAGGACCCAAAATGGGATTTCCAAAATGGGATTTCCTTTGGTACATGACTCATTTAGGGTGATTAGTTACCCAATCCTATCAAAAATACCCATCTTGGCATTTTGCCGCTAAACACCCCAGACCGGCGACTTTATATATGCTTAAAAATATAAGTTAAATATGGATGTAATAAATATTCAATAATTGTAAAGTCACATTTATCAACGCAAATATACGTATCGCTCAAGTAATATAGGGCTCTAATGGAGTCCTAGATATCGATCCCACAGGGAGTGGTATAGAATTGCGAACTAAGACTTTAGAAAAGAAATACTTTAATCGTAACAATGAAGTTAAATTTGCTTATGTGTCACTAATAAGCAATTGAAATAAATATTAATAACTATATAACTAATGATACTATTATGATACTATTGAGGGTTTAAATACTATTGAGGGTTTAAATATGATATTCAATGTATAAGAAAACATCCTTCTCCTTGTCAAGAAATTATAGTTAATAGATAAAGTGAATTTGTTCAATTTATATTGTTCCAAATAGGAGCAAACTTATTCTTTACCCTTTGGTGCAGGCATAAGGAACATTGACTAATCCTACGCTTCTTTACTGAATCTGTGGCTAGGCTGGGAGGATACCAACTCTCACTTTGGAGCTCCCACGTTCCCCTCACCTGAGGGCTAACATCTACACTTTAGCACCCAAACGATATGATCGAATTAGGGATTTTAGTCTGTCACTCTAAAATCTCCAATTCTGTGCCTGATAATATTATTTCCCTATTTATTTGCACCTAACTTTGAAGGGCTTTGACCTCCCTGAATCTTGGATGTAATATTGACTTTAGTTGTAAAACTCAACATATTTTAACAAATCAATTGGCTAGATTGAAAGTAAATTAAGGTCGAAGTGAAAAGATCATCACAATTTCTTAAACATTTTTATGGCTTCAGCAATTCAAATCATCATTTCACAAATCTCAAGATTAGGAGAAAGACAGAGAAAACTACTCAGATCTCATGGGGAAAAACACAAAAAAACTCAAAATTCATATATAAAATCAAAGTCATACAAACTACAACAAGTAAATAAGTTATCTCTAATTTCTGTCCAAGAACACTCCTCGAAGTTCCTCTAAATCTCTTCCTTTCTTTACAGCACACAGAATTCCTCTTCGAAGCAGCAAGGAGGAAGAAATCTCTCACTTCCCCTCCTCTCTTACAATCTCTCGAAGAATTCCTCACAATTTAGACTCTCTACACTTGTTTCACACTTCAATTTTTGAGTCTTCCCCCTTTCCAGGCTCTCCAATTTTTGGCCAAATTAGTCTTTTAAAGTTGTGGATGAGATTTCCCAAGAGTTTCCTAAGCATCCCTTCAAAATTTGGCCGTATCCAAAGCTTGAGTAGGCATAACCGTTGAGCTTGCCTAGAGAATTTTGTCCTGTAGCCTTGGGAAAAACTTGCTGTCGGGGGCATCGAGGGCGCAGTCGGCGCCCTAGTTCATGTGTCAAAGATTTTCTTTTGCTATTGTAAGTTGGTTTCGCTCCAAATTTGCTCCTTTTTA
>NW_018219629.1:147909-151071 GCF_001263595.1 Phalaenopsis equestris | reverse complement strand
CCCTAATTCATCATTCCTCCTTTCGTTAAAGTGCAATACCTTTCGTTAAAGTGCAATATCATTAAAAACAGTACAAAATAGGTATGAAAATCTCAACATATTTTCGTCTGGTCAACCCCCAAATTACCTAAACACCCTTGAAACCCTAAACTTTGTCAAAGTTCCCAAGTTTTCCCAAAATACCCAAATTTGATCAAAATTCATTTCAGACTTATTGAAGATTTGCTGCGCTTCCGCACTAATAAACTTTTGCCGATTGAAAACTCGCATTCTGAGATTATCAAGGGAGTTGGATGCCATAGGAATGAAATTGGTGGAGTTTCACTTCATTTTTGGAGGGAAAATATGAACTAGGAATTGAATTTTTTATTTTAAAAAGACAATTCCCGCCCAAAAACTACCAAAAATTGCCATTTGAACCCATGTAACTGCCAATTTGCCGGTCTCGCCATCAGCGGGGTCGAAGGCGTAGTCGACGCGCCTCTGTATTAACTTTTTCTAGACTCTTGGGAAAAACCCGCTGTCGGTGGCGTCGAGGGCGCCGTCGGCGCCCAAGTCAAAATTTGCACAGTTTCGCTCTGGTCCGAATGCGTTCCAATTTTTCTTCATGGATTTAATTTTTATGATATTTTAAGGGTAAATAAGAGACGTAGAGCTTAATACTACCACAAACTAACAATAATTTCAAATAAAAACTACTATAATTGTGATAAAAGTAAAGATAAATATGGGTTGCCTCCCATAAAGTGCTTGGTTTAACGTCGTCAGCCCGACCTATTCAGGTGTCTTTCAGATTGAGTGCTCTTTAAAACCTCTTTAAAATTTGGTCTTTTACCCTCATAATATGATTTTAGTCTATGTCCATTTGCTTTAAATCTATTTTTCATCTTCTGATTTTCAGTTTCAACAGCTCCGTAAGTATAAACTTAAGGGTCAGTAAAGGGTCATAACCAACGAGACTTCAATTTCCCAGGAAATAACTTCAGCCTAGTGTTGTAAAGTAAAACTTCTTGTCCTAGTTAAAGTTCTTCTGGTTAATCTTTTGATCATGCCAAAACTTTAATTTCTCCTTATAAATTCTATCGTTATCGTAAGACTAATGTCTTAATTCTTCCAATTCATTTAATTGTAACAATCTCTTCTTACCAACATCTTTCAAATTATAATTAAATTCTTTAATCTCCCAGTATGTTTTATGTTCCAATTCTACTGGTAAGTGACAAGTCTTTCCAAAAATCAGTCTGTAAGAAGTCATTCCAATAAGAGTTTTATAAGCAATCCTGTAAGCCCATAATGCAGTATCTAGTCTAGTGGACCAATCTATTCTACTAGGGGTTACAGTCTATTTATGTATTTGTTTAATCTCTCTATTAAAAACTTCAGCTAACCCACTGGTTTGAGGATGATAGGTAGTAGAGATTCTATGAATAATATTAAATTTTTCTGCCAATCTCTGAATATATTTATTTCTAAAATGGGATCCTCCGTCAGTGATAATCATTCTAGGCATTCCGTATCTACTGAAAATATTTTTCATTAAAAACTTTGAAACACTTTTAGCATCACAACGAGGTAAGGCTTGTGATTTAATCCACTTAGAAATGTAGTCTACTGCAATTAATACATATAAGTTCCCAAATGAAGGAATAAATGGTCCCATAAAATCGAGTCCCCAAATGTCAAAGATATGAACTTCTAAAATGAAATTCATAGGCATTTCAATTCTTCTAGATATATTACCTACTCGTTGATATTGATCATAAGTTTTTATGTATCTATAAACATCTCTCATGATAGTAGGCCAATAAAATCCAGCTTGTAAAATTTTATAAGCAGTTTTATCAATCCCAAAATGTCCTCCAAATTTAGAATCATGACATTTCTGAATGATTATCTCAGTTTCGTCATAAGGTACACATCTCTTCACAATCAGATCCTTACATTGTTTGTATAAATAAGGCTCATCCCAAAAATATTCTTTTGTATCATGAATAAATTTCCTTTGTTGTTGCAGTGTCAGCATAGGTGGCTAAATATCACTTACAATATAACTAACAATATCAGCATACCATGGTATTTTTCACTCATTAATATTATAAAGTTGTTCATCAGGGAAACTGTCTGTAACTTCATTGTCAGTGTCAGAAAATTCTTAATTTTCTAATCTTGACAAATGATCAGCAATTTGATTATTAGTTCCCTTTCTATCAATAACCATAAGATCAAATTCTTGCATCAAAAGTATCCATCTAATCAACCTTGGTTTAGCATCCTTCTTTTGCATTAGATATTTAATAACAGAGTGATCATTATGCACAACACATTTAGCTTCAATTAAATAAGATCTGAATTTATCTAAATCATACACAATGGCTAGTAACTCTTTTTCAGTAATAGTATAGTTAATTTGTACATCATTAAGAGTTTTACTAATGTAGTATATAAATTTCAAAATATTTTCATACCTTTGTCCAAGGATAGCTCCAATAACATAATCACTAGTATCACACATCAGTTCGAATGGTTTCTCCCAGTTAGGTGAAACTATAATAGGGGTTGTGATTAATTTTTCCTTTAATAACTCAAAGGCGTTTAAACAACTTTTAGAAAATTCAAATTTCTTGTCCTTTTCTAAAAGTTGGCATAGAGGTTAGGTAATTTTTAAAAAATCTTTAATAAAATGCCTGTAAAATCCAACATGTCCAAGAAAACTCCTAACCTCTCTTACATTAGTAGGAGGTGTTAGTTTAGATATAACTTCAAATTTTGCAGGGTCTGCTTCCATACCATCTTCCGAAATTTTATGCCCTACCACAATTCTTCCTGCATCCATAAATTGACATTCCTCCAAATTCAGAACCAAATTAGTTCTTTCGCATAGCTTTAAAACTTTTTTAAGGTAATCTAAGCATGCGACAAATGATGTTACAAACACAGAGAAATCATCCATAAGTACTTCCAATCCATTATCAATTAACTTACTAAATATGGACATCATACATCTCTGGAATGTTGCAGGTGCATTACATAATCCGAAAGGCATTCTTCGAAAAGCAAAAGTTCCAAAAGGGCTAGTAAATGTTATCTTTTCTTGATCCTCAGGAGCAATAGGAATTTGATGGTAACCAGTATATCCATCTAAAAAACAAAAATATTTGTGCC
>NW_018219629.1:147297-147669 GCF_001263595.1 Phalaenopsis equestris | reverse complement strand
GTGTCTAACCATTTCAAAATTTCCTTCTTAACTACTTCTTTCATCATCAGATTTAATCTCCTTTGTGGATCAACTCTTGGTTTATATTGTTCATCTAATATAATTCTGTGCATACAGATTGAAGGACTGTTTCCCTTAATATCAGCTAAGGTACAACCAAAACCTTTCTTATATCTTTTCAATGTATCTAATAGTCTTTGCTCTTGCAGATCATTTAATTCTGAAGATATAATAACAGGTAATGTAGATGAGTGTCCTAAGAACACATACTTCAAGTGGCTAGGCAATACTTTCATCTCAAGTTCCGGTGCTTTTATAATCGATGGAAATAGATTTTTATCGGCATTTTCCGTAATATCCAACATCTCAAAT
>NW_018219629.1:145042-147125 GCF_001263595.1 Phalaenopsis equestris | reverse complement strand
GTATTTCATAGATTTTGCAATGTTAAAAGTCACTTCTTGATCGTTAACTCTCATAGTTAATTCTCCTATTTGAACATCTATCATAGCTTTTCGAATAGCTAAAAATGGTCTCCCTAAAATGATAGGTATTTCTTTATCTTCCTTCATATATAAAATAATGAAATCCACAGGAAAGATAAATTTATCCACTTTTACTAACACATCTTCTATAACTCCCTTAGGATATGTAACTGAACGATCGGCTAACTTTAGAGTTACAAACGTAGGCGAGACTTCTCCTAATCCTATTTTTTTGAAAATTGATAGAGATATAAGATTAATGTTGGCTCCCAAATCACATAAAGATCTTCCATAAAATTTTTCACCAATAGCACATGGTATAGTGAAACCGCCAGGATCTTTTAATTTTTCAGGAAGCTTTTTCTGAATAATTGCACTACACTCTTCGTTAAGTGCAACAATTTTGTTACCCATGAACTTCCTTTTCTTGTTCAGAATATCTTTAATAAATTTCACATAATTAGGCATCTTCTCTACAGCTTCTACGAAGGGAATATTTACTGTTAACTTCTTAAGAATTTATAAAAATTTGGAAAGTTATTTATTTTGTTTGTGTTGCTTCAATCTTTGAGGAAATGGTAGTGGAGGTTTTTCCACACTAATTTTCATTGGTGTAAATGGATACTCTAAATCTGGGTATTCATGATCCTTCTCTTTTTCGGTATCCACTTTCTCTTTTTCAGTTTTTGTTTCATTTTGCACTCTTGTTTCCAATTCTTTTCCACTTCATTTATATTGCTTTGATTTGTTCTTTTCCTTATTCTTTAGGATTTGGTTCCACAGTACTAGGAAAAGTTTCTAATGTTCGATTACTAAGCGCAGTAGTGATATGTCCCAATTGGTTTTCAATATTCTTAATAGCAGTTCCTTGATTTTGTAATTGATTTCCTTGAATTTGTAATTGATTTCCTTGATTCTGCAATTGTTGACCCATGTTTAATATCAGCTCTTCCATAGACAACTTTTATTCCTTAATTTGAGTGTTACTGTTAAATCCTGGAGGATAAGAAGGTCTATAGTTTTACATTTCCTTGGTTGGATGAATTTCGTAATGGGTTCACTGGGTTGTTTGCCCATTGTTGATTTGTAGAAGAATTTCTATTCCAATTAAAATTTGGATGATTCTTCCAACCTGGGTTATAATAATTTGAATAAGGGTTGTTGGGCCTTTTAGTAGCATTTAAGGTCTCATATGAAGGTCGAACATCCACAAATTGCCCAGATGAATTTTCTTCCATCATAGGAGGTGTTGGAGAATAATTCATCCCATAATGATCTAGTTTCTTTGATATTGCAGCAATTTGTGAAGATAACATAGATATTTCATCAGAATCATGGATACTAGCTACTCTTTTAGGATTTACCCGTTCAGAGGGCCATTGAAAATTGTTGGTAGCCATCTGTTCTATTAATGAATAAGCCTCATCAAAAGGTTTTGACATTATTAACGAACCACCAGCCGCAACATCTATAATCGATCTAAGAGATCCCACTAATCCATTATAAAATGTTTGAATTATCAACCAATATGATAACGAATGATGAGGACATTTTCTAAGAAAATCTTTAAATCTCTCCCAAGCTTCATATATTCTTCATATATTGACTCTATTGACTCTACATCAATCTGACAGAACAATGTTATGTCATTTCTAAGTTTACTATTGTTGGATGGAGGAAAATATTTGGATAGAAATTTCTATGAAAGTTATCCACAAGTTCTAATAGATTCTGGTGCTAACAAATTTAACCACATCTCGACCTTATTCCTCAGTGAAAAAGGAAAAAGTCTAAGTTTAACAACATCGTTTGAGCTCTATTATATTTAAAAGTAGCATACAGTTCCAAAAAACTAACGAGGTCTAAGTTCGGATCTTCATTTGGTGTACCTCTGAATTGATTATTTTGTACCATTTAGATAATAGCAGGTTTAAGTTTAAGTTTAAATGAATTAGCAGCAAGATTTTGGATAGACAAGTGAATTTCATCTGCTGTAGGATTTGCATAATCTCTTGCATAATCT
>NW_018219629.1:144220-144954 GCF_001263595.1 Phalaenopsis equestris | reverse complement strand
TAACAGTGCGTTCTAATTCTGAATCGTAGGGTATAAGATTTTCAGGTCCAAATTTACGCATACAATTTGAAATCAGTACACAGTAATATAATTAACTAAATACAAAAATAAGTTGCAATTCAAGTAAAAATTTTCCAATAATCCTAATTTGTCCGTTACTCTAACTCATGTATCAAAGTAAATATTGATGGCAACTTCTCACATCTTGGTGTTGGGATGGGAGGAGTGTGTGTTGGGATGGGAGGAGTGTTCTGGGAGGAGTGTTCAGAAATCATGAAGGCAAATGTTTACTCTAGTTCTCTACTCCCATCTTGGCTGAAGATGCTTTGGAGGCAGAACTGATTGTTGTCTGTTGGGCACTTAAATTGGAGTCCATGTCCAACTGGTTCCACCTGTGGGTGGAGGTGGATTCTACAAATTTATTGATGCTATTAAATGACAATGATGCACCCTCTTGGAGACTGTCCCAATGGCTATAAAAGATAAACCATCTAAAAGCTTCCATATTGGTCAAGACGTCCATTATTTATAGGGAAGGAAACTATCCTACCAACTGGCTTGCTAGGGGTGGCTTAGCTACTGTTGAAGTTAATGTATCCAATCTTCCCCGCCCTCCTCATCCTTTTTTTCTTGAGGGTCACCTGTTAAAGGTTCCACACCTCAGACTTATATCAGACTCTTTAATGGAATAGAATCTTTTTCTTTGAATATATATACATATATATATATATATA
>NW_018219629.1:121095-144065 GCF_001263595.1 Phalaenopsis equestris | reverse complement strand
TATATATATATAGATCAAGCCCTACCATGAATATAAGGAATGGACAAATTGTACCCATGTAGAAGGAGAGCTAATTGAGCCGGAGGTATAGTCCCTATAGAGATCAATTATGTTTCCCTCCCCCTTACTGCCAAACTGTGTGCGAGATTGTTGCCTTCTCTAAGGATGTGTTGGAATTTAATTTCAACATTGCTCAACAGACTCTTAATTTTATTATTCCATCTAATAATATTCTAGGGGGCAGCTTCTTATTTAAGTATTCTGATACAGCTTTTGGAATCAGACTCAGCCACTAATTTTGTGATGTTGCATTGGTTGGCAAGATAAATAGCCCAGTAAATGGATATCATCTCAGTTTCAAGTGCATTATAAGCCCAAGATGGAGAGAAGAAGTAAAAAATACACTTTCCTTGAGAGTTTCTAACAATACCTCCAACACCATAAAAATCCTTACAGAAACTACCATCAGTATTGGCCTTTAGCCACCCCAGAGGAGGGGGGGTCCAAAGGACCAAAGTTGGCTTACAAAGCTTCATGTATGTCCCATTAGGCACCCAATTATGAAAAACATTGCGAAAATTCTGATATTTTATAATCTTTTGCAAATAGAAAGTACAATTAAAAACCACAGACTTTTCCATAGCTCTCATGTTGTCAAACTTTACTTGGTTTGTACACATCCAGATGAACCAGGAAACAATTCATGGAAAGATTATCAACTTAACTTGCAGCCATTCCTTCCAACACCACAAAAATTTTTCCCATCTGACTTTAAGAGTATCAATGTTGAGCTGAATCAACAGGTCAGTCCAAATTCTTTGGGAGAAATTGCAAGAGAAGAACATATGTTCCAAACTTTCTTCTACCTCACTACACAAGCATGAAGGTCCCCTGAGCCCTTTCATCTCCAAAATATCATCACTTGGTAATAAATATTGCCAAAGCCTCTAGCAGAAAAAATACATGGAAGGTGTTAACCAATTTCCCCAAATAGTTTTCCCCCACAGGACAGGCTGCCACTGATCGAATTGTTGAAAAATGTATGCTGAAATTTTTTGTGAGGGGGCTTGTCTAGTAATGATTCTGTCTTTTTGTGCAAGATTGATTGTTATATTCTTAACCCAATACATCTACTCTTTATTTAAGATGGTAGACAAAATATTGCAATTCCATTGATTTTCAGTCTAAAATTCATTCACCTTTGTCAGATAGTTTGGATTGGAGGTGTCACAAGACAACTTCTCCCCATTCCAAGCCCATTTATCTAACCAAGAATTGATTTGCCCTTCTCCAAGCTCCCAAATAAATAAATCTTCAGCTTGAGTTCTGACCTCCAGTAATTTAGTCCATAGCCTGAAATCTCCTATTTTTTTCTTTGCTAGATTAGGATGTAATGCCATGCAATACTTCCCCTTCGTAAATAGTGCCCATAGACTGTCTTGGGCTCTAAACTTAATCCATAGTTTACAAAGATTAATAAAACTTAGTTGTTGAAAATCCTTAAAGCCCAAACCACCTGCATGTAGAGGCTTACAATGTTTTTGCCAAGCTAACCAATGAAATTGCTTCTTCTGTCCTGCCCACAAGAGTTTATTAAAAATTCTGCCCAGCCTAATTTGATTTCCCTTCTTCATGATGAACATTTGAAGAGCATAGGAGGGGATGGAAGGTAATATGATTTTAAGGAGAGTGATTCTACCTCCATTTGAGAGGAAGGAATTGGTCCAACATTGAAACTGTTTGAGAATATGATCAATAACACCATTAAATTGAGTTTGCTTTGCTCTCCCTTTAATTAATTGGACTCCAAGATAATTAATTGGTAGAGAAGCCAGGCTAAAGCCAATGTGTTGTGCAATCCATTGCTTAATCTGTGGAAGAATGTGTGAGCTAGTAAAAATTTGGCATTTTTGTTTGTTAAGATTCATACCAGGTGTTCTTTGAAAGTGCTTAAGTCCTTGATAAAAAGACTTCACAGCAGTCTTAGTAGCCTTTGAGAAAATAATAATATCATCTGCATATGACAGGTGACTCACTCCAATATTTGATTTGTGCTGATAGGCTAAATGAGGAGAAGAGACAAACATTTGATTTAGAAGCTTAGAAAGATAATCCATAGAAAGAATAAATATTGTTGGTGATAAAGGATCTCCCTGTTTAATTCCCCTAGAAGCAGTGAAGAGACCATGGCTCTTGCCATTAATTAAGATAAGGTGGTTATTTCAAAAAAGCCATCTTTTGATTAGATTGATAAAATCCCATGAGAAACCCCTAGCATTTAATGTAGACAAGATAAAATCCAGTTAATTATATCATATGCCTTTTGGATATCCAATTTAAGAATGAGATTGCTGCCTCTACATTTTCTATCAAGATATAGCAACAGCTCCTGAGCCAAAAGAATGTTATCAGTATATTGCCTGCCTTTCACAAAAGCCACCTGATTATTGCTAATATGTTGTTGAAGATGAGGTTGAATGCTGGTGCCAACTATCTTGTTGATTAATTTAGAAGTAACATTTGTTAGGCTGAGAAGTCTGAAATCACCCCACCCAACCCTGCAAGAATTTTTGGGAATCAAAGTTATAGTGGAAGTAGTAAAGTACCTAGGGAGATCAATACCTTTAAAGAAGCTTTGCACTGCAGCAACAAACTCCCCACATATGATATTCTGAGTAGCCTTATAAAACTTAACAGTGAAGCCATCAGGTCCAACCACCTTATGGTCATCAATAGAATCCAAAGCAGCTTTTATTTCTCCTTCCAAGGGAATATTATTTAGTTCCAAACTGTGGACATAGTCTTGACAATCAAAGAAGAGCTCAATATTGATCTGAGTTCTAGAAGATGACTGATCATTAAAAAGATTTTGGAAATAATGTACAACATCTTAGGCAATAGCCTCAGCATCAGACAAGCAATTACTAGAAGAATCATTGATAGATAAAATCATATTGTTTTTCCTTATGAAGTTAATGTAAGCATGGTAATAACTTGAGTTTCTATCTCCCTAAATAAATTTGGTAACAGCAGCCTTCTGCTTCAAAAAGCTTTCAGAATAGTTAATCTGCATTAGAAGCTCTTCATTATCTTTATGAAGGTCAACTTCAGAATTTAAACCCCTTTGAAAATTCTTTTCCATATTAAGAATTTTACTTTGGGCATTAAGCAGGTTTTCATGTATATTTTCAATAGTGTCCCAATTCCTCTGCTTCATATGTGCTGCCACCTTCTTTTGGAGTTTCCACAGATTATTCCTGGGATAAGCCTCCCCATCAGACCTCCATACCTTAGTAACTTTCTCAGCAAATTGAGGATGTAGAGTCCACATATTTTGAAATCTGAAAGGAGCTCTATTGGGGCTTTCAACATTTTGAATGGAGAAAATAAGAGGCCTGTGGTCAGAACCAGCCATGGCCAGATGAGAAATGATAGTAAAGGGGAAGGTTTGAACACATTTAGAATTACCAGCATTCTATCAAGTTTTTCCCACATGGAACCCCTTCTCCAAGTGAAATCAGGACCTTGATAACCCAAATCAAATAATTCAGCCTCAGATAGAAAATCATTGAATCTATTCTTTTTTCACTTGAGGAAACCATAAAAATTTTGCCCCCCCCCCCCCCCCCCAAAATCCAAAAGGACTTAACAGATTGCCCAATTTGAGTTAAATCATACCATAAAGTGGCTTGATTATTAGGAAAACTGATGGCATAGATGAAGGTGGCATAGACAACTTGAGCTCCAATAGAGAATTGAATATGAATAAATTGGGGATTATTATGCAAAACTGCCTACTGGAGTTCAGCTCTGCAAAGAGCCAAATCTTATTATTAGAATTAGAGAAATGAGCAAATTTAGGGAACTTTTTTAGAATTTTGTGGGAATGTTTAGTAACCAAGGGTTCCAGAATTGCAAAACACAACACTTTATGAACTCTCACAAGATGTACTAATCGCTTGAGAGAAGAGGGGTGAGCAATACCCCTAATATTCCAACATAGGAACTTTATCATTGAGAAAAGGTCCTCCCTTTCCCCTTAGCCCAGGATGGTGATCCATAATTGCAGTGGAGGGGACATCCAAAGGCTATTTAATATCAGACTTGCCTTTATTTTTCTTATTACTTCTCTGAACTTGCCAATCTTCAGTTAACACATCTGTCAAACTGTTGATTGTATGGCCATCAATCCTAATTGGGCTAATTCTTAATAAGTTGTCATCTTGTATTGCAGTTCTCCTGAAATTATTGTCAATGCAAATATTTTCCTCCTGATCCCCAGCTTTACCATTGGGGTCAGTCCAAATAGTATTTTTAGCATCAACAACAACAACATTAGCTCTACTTGCCCCTTCCTTGTCTGCTGTCTCTGCAGGCCTAGAAGCAATAACTTTATCCATTGAAATTTTCCTTTTAGATGGAGGATGAAGTCTGTAACACTTCTCCAAATTATGTCCAAACATTTTATAAAGTTGACAATATACAGGTTTTTGCTCCACCACAATTTCTTGCCAGAACCCTTTTTCTTCAGTTCCAATCCACACTTTTTCAATATCTGGTAAGGTATGGTCCCTCTCCACCAGGACTCTAGCACCAGCTGGTCTAGCCATATTATAAGTAGAAGCATCAATTTTTATAGGACAACCAAGCACTCTACTGATGCTAAAGAGCACATTTTGATGGTAATATTGAATAGGAAGGTTAGAGAATTTGAACCACATTGGAACCACAGAAGGTTTCTTTGTAGGATCAAACCCAGGTGTCAACTTCATCAATTTCATTGGAACTCCATTAATGATCAAGGTTTGTTTTGCAAATACTCTTGCATAGTCTTCTTCATTGAATAAAGAGATTAACAGGTGTCTATCATCTAAAAATCCCACCCTCCATGACCTTGTAAGTTTCAAATCCTCAAAATACTTCCTCACCGAGTCCATCTTTGGATGACCATACTGAAATTTTTCTATTAAAGTAAACTTAATAGTTTCATTGAGATCATTAATTTCCTGTGGAGAGAAGTATATATATATATATATATATACGTATATAAGGGGAGATATAAGGTATATATACAGAAAAGATGAAGACATGAATATTCAACACACTAAGGTTACTAGAAACTGTGTTTCCTATTTAAACAAGCTGATCCATCTCAAAAACTTCCCTAATATCAGCTTGTCATAGACCACTGTAACTAAAAGACAAAACAAGATTGAAAAAGTCATTTGGCAACCTCCTGATCTTCAAACCATGAAGATTAACACTAATGGAAGCTTTTCTGAATGGGGTGCAGGGGTGGGAGGGGTTTTCAAAGATTCCTCCATCAAATATTTGTTATTATTTCATGCTCCTACTAAGGGCCATGATGCTCTGGAAGCTGAGCTTATTGCTATTTACTGGGCTCTTACCTTTGCACAGAAATCTGCATGGCATAATTTGTGGATTGAGGTGGACTCTTATCAACTGATTACCTTCCTCACCACAGAGCAGCTGTCCTCTTGGTACCATATGCAATGGAAACAGAAAATTGGCAACCTATACAAGATGTTCCAAGTTTATATGTCCTTTATATGTCCTTTATAGAGAAGGGAACCAACCTACTAATTGGCTTGCTAGACATGGTATCTATGCTAACTCCATCTCAGTGGCAACAAGGCCTCCCACCCCTCTTGCTCTCCTGCTTCATGGTGATAAGTTGGAGACTCCTTATCTCAGATTCAAGGCTAATCATCTCAAAGAACTTTAGTCTATTGGATCCTCTTTTCTTTTTTTCTCTTTATTAAGCTGTATTGCACTCATGTATGCCTTAATTTTGTGGATTGGTCTCCCTCCTTTATTTTGTAAGGGGATTTCTCCAGCGGAATATTTTGTACTATTTTTATAGATCAACATGTATGGAGTTGAATAATGATCTTTCCATTATATATATATATATATATATATATATATAAATATATATATATATGGGTTGCTTCCCAAAAAGCGTTTGGTTTAACATCGTCAGCCTGATGTACCAATGTTTAATCTGGATGAATCAACATTAAAATTTCTTTAAATTGTGGAATGTGCCCTTCATAATAATTTTTCAATTGATTCCCATTAACATTAAATATCTTTCCATTTTTAGGATCCTTAATAACTACAATTCCATAATGATAAACTTTAATCACATTGAATGGTCCTAACCATCTAGATTTCAGTTTTCCTGGAACTAGTCTCAATCTAGTATTATATAATAGAACCACTTGTCCAAGTTCTATTGTTCAAACTTCTTATTAATAATCTTTCGATCATACCATATTTTCATTTTCTCCTTATGGATTTTTAAATTATTATATGCTTTGTTTCTAATCTCCTCAAGTTCATTGAGTTGCAGCAATCTTTTCTCACCAGTATCCTTTAGATTAAAATTAAAATCCTTAATAACCCAAAATGATTTATGTTCCAATTCTATTTTTAAGTGGCATGTTTTACCAAAAATAAGTCTATATGTGGACATTCAAATAAGTGTCTTATAGGCAGTTCTGTATGCCCATAACGCAATATCTGATCTAGCAGACCAATCCAATTTATAAGGATTTACAGTTTTTTCTAAAATTCACTTTATTTCATGATTTGATATTTCTGCTAGACCGCTAGTTTCGAGATTATAAGCAGTAGAGAATATATGCATAATATTATATTTTCTAACCAATTTCTCGATCCTCTTATTTTTAAAATTAGATCTTCCATCAGTAATAATCACTCTTGGCATTCCATATCTTGTAAAAATATTTTTATTTAAAAATTTAGAAACACTCTGAGCATCACATTTAAGTGCAGCAATTGCTTCAATCCTTTTGGACATATGATCAACAGTAAGCAATATATATAAATTTTCAAATGAAGGCATAAAGGGTCCCATAAAATCTAATCCCCACACATCAAATGTTTCAACTTCTAATGTGTAATTTAGAGGTATTTCATTTCTTCTAGAAATATTTCCTACTCGTTGACATCAATCGCATGTTTTAATATATTCATTAACATTTTTAAAAAGAGTAGGACAATAAAATCCAGCTTGCACAATTTTATGTGTAGTTCTACTAGTTATAAAATGTCCTCCAAATTCAGAATCATGACATCATTCAATTATTTGTTTAGTTTCTTCGTAAGGCACACATCTTCTAATTAAATCTTTATAATGTTTATATAAATGTGGGTCATCCCAAAAATAGAATTTTGAATCATAAATAAATTTCTTTGATTGTTCATTCTTAACTTCCTGTGATAGAATATCACTCACAATAAAATTTACTATCGACATACCACAGTATATCCTTTATATCAATATTATACAATTGTTCATCAGGGAACGTTTCTGAAATTTCATTTGAAAAATTAGTTAATATTTCTTAATCTAGTATAGACAAATGATCAGCTATTTGATTATCATTTCCCTTTCTATCTACTACCATAAAACCAAACTCTTGTAGCAGAAGTATCCATCTAATTAATTTTGGTTTAGCATCCTTCATTTGCATCAAATATTTGATAGCAGAATGATCTGTATGCACTATACATTTGACTCCAATTAAGATCTAAACTTATCAAAGGCATAGACAATAACTAATAACTCTCTTTCAGTAGTGGTGTTATTAATTTGAGCATCATTTAGAGTTTTACTAGCATAATATATTACTTTAAGAACCTTGTTATACCTTTTCCCTAAAATAGCTCCAATAGAATGATCACTAGCATCACAGAATATTTCAAATGGTTTCTCCCAATCAGGTGGGACTATTATAGGAGCAGTGACTGATTTTTCTTTCAATAGTTCCAATGCTTTTATGCATTCCTCATTAAAATTAAATTTCATATCCTTTTCTAAAAGTTGGCATAATGGCTTAGTAATTTTTGAAAAATCTTTTATATAATGCCTGTATAAACCAACATGTCCTAAGAAACTCCTTACCCCTCTAGCCATAGTAGGAGGCGATAATTTCTCAATAACTTGAATTTCTGCTAGATCTACTTCCATACCATTTTCAAAAATTTTATGATTAAGTACAATTCCTCATGCAACCATAATTTGACATTTTTCCCAATTTAGTACTAAGTTGATTTTTTCACATAATTCTAAAACTTTTCTAAATTATTTAAACATAATTCAAATGAAGTTCCAAATAAAAAAAAATTATCCATAAATACTTTCATTCCACATTCAATTAAATTACTAAAAATTGACACATACATTTTTGAAATGTCACAGGTGTGTTACATAATCCAAAAAGCACCTGAAATTTAGCAAATGTTCTATAAGGGTTATAAATGTTGTTTTCTCTTGATCCTCAGAAGCAATTGAAATTTGTTGATACCCAGTATATTTATCTAGAAAAATATTTGTTTACAGCCTATCTATTCAACATTTGGTATAAAAAGGGTAAAGGAAAATGATCTTTCCTAGTGGCCATGTTTAATTTTCTATAGTCTATACAAATTCGTCAGCCAGTAACTTGTCTTATTAGAATTAATTCATTTTTCACATTTACTTCAATTTTCACTCCTCCTTTCTTTGGAACACAGTGAATTATACTTACCCAAGCACTATCTAAAATAGGATATATAATTCCAACATCTAACCATTCTAAGATTTATTTTTTAACAACTTCTTTCATTATTGGGTTTAATCTCCTCTAAGGGTCAGCTTTAGGTTCGTATTGTTCATCTAATAGAATTCTGTGCATACAAATTGAAGGACTGATTCCTTTAATATCTGTTAGAGTCCATCCAAAGCCCTTTTTATATCTTTTCAACATTTCTATTTATTTTTGTTCTTGAATTTTAGTTAAATCAGAAGATATAATAACTTGGTTCATTATTTATTAATTATAGTTGTGTAAAATTAATGAATAGGACTCCGTTTTGCAGCGATGCCAAAAACTTGGTTCGTTATTTAATAATATGAAATTGAAGCAATTTATGTTGAGATTCTAGGCAAGTATACGTATCGTTATCAAGTAATACAGGACGTTCTATTTAAGCCCCAAATATCGATCCCACAGGGGAAGGTTTAAATTTGAGATGGTAATTAAAATTAGGAATTTCACAACAATAAAGTCTACTATACTAATTTCAAACTTTTAAGGTGCTATCAGAACGAAATTATCAACTACTACCAAAACTGTAAAGTAAAGTTAAACTATAACTACCAAACTTTTTTTCTGTGATGAAGTTATCAAATATGAGAAAGCATCTTTCTCAAAACAATGAGTTTTTGTTTAAATGAGAGAGATAAATGGTTTGAATTTGTATTGTGCCAAATAGAAGCAATTTTAATTCTCTACCCTTAGTCTAGTGTTATAGAGAATCGTTGGCTAATCTTAGGTTTAGTCTCTAAATCTGTTGTTAGGCTGGGAGGGTACTGGCTCTCACTCCAGAGCTCCCACTTCCCTTCCCTTGAAGGCTAACTCTCACTTTAGTTCTAAAATACTAAGACTAAATTGAGGATTTTAGTCTGTCACCCTAAAATCTCAAATTATTTGCCCAATAATATATATTTCCCTATTTATTTGCACCAAATTTGATGAACGAAACACTCCATCATAGAATTGAATGTGATTATCACTTTGTTATAGAACTCATACTCCACTTCCCGGATCATATGTTTTACAACATATTTTAATATTTTTAATATTTCAATTGGGCAGATCGAAAAGTAAATTAAGAATGTAGTGGAAAAATCATCATAATTTAATTTATATTTTAAAATTGTCACATCCAAATTATATCTTCATTTCACCATATCTCAAAGGGAGAACGATAAAGAAAACTACTCAGACCTCTTGAGAAAGATACAACAAAATATGAATTTCATAAATAAAAGAAATTTTATACGACAATAATAAACAAACACCACTTGTCTGTAACCCTTTCTCAAAGTGAATCCCTTCTAGCCTCTTATGAACTCTTTCTCTCTTTACAAGACTCTTGATTTTTTCTTTAAAAATGTATGGAAAAAGAAATCCCTCACTTCTCTCCCTCTCTTAAGAACTCTTAAGAGAAAATCACACTTAGACTCACCACATTAAACTAGAACACTCAAGTAAACTCAATTATCCTCTAACTCCCTCTAAATACTACTTTTTTTGAGCAATTTTAGCTCTAAATAAAGTATAATGTCAATTTTCTAAGAGGTGCCTCCAATAACTTTTCAAAAAGCGTCCAAACTCATTGAATCTTCTAGAATTTTGCCTAGCACCGACCTTGGCATCTTCGATGCTCGTGGTCCGAATTTAATTCTGTGCTCTCTGTAAAATAGCACTGTCAGCGACCATGATATTCTGGACACCTGTTTCATGTTGGCGTCGTCGGTGACCTTGCTGGCGCCGTCGGCACTAAGTATTATTTCCAAAATGCCATTTTGAATCCAAATTCCATCAATTTTGCTTTTGTTTTGCTTCAAGTCCTAAAAATTATCAACCTGCAACAAAACATGCAACAAAACATCAACCTGCAACAAAACATAAAAAATATCTTCCTTTAAAGCGCAATATCACCAAAAATGAGTATAAAATATAGGCTAAAAATGGATATATTTTTGGTGCATTAGCACTTTAGAAAACTAGAATGTTTAGAAATTTTAGATGACAAAAACCTAATTAGCAAAATATTCTGACTAAAATTTAAGATCCTAAAATAGAAATGCAAATTTGATTTTTTTTGTAATTTTTGGTTTCTGAAAATAAAGTAAACAACTAATTAACTTAACTAAATACTTGCAAGATGAAGCCAGTATAAGTAAAATATCATTTTCCTTATCATGACTTAGTAATAAGTAGAGAAATTCTATTGTGAAGGTATTCTAAATGTGTTGTACCAAATAGGAGTAATAGTATTCTTTACCCTTACTAGTTACTAGAGATGCTATAAACAACATAAACAACATTGGCTAATCTGTAGTTTGAATAGTCTTGAAGACCGGTTAGGTAGAGATGATACTAGCTCTCACTCTAGAGTTCCCTTTTCTCCCTTCACCCGGGGCTAACATATCGTATCAAAATCTAAGATACTAGCTCTCACTCTAGATTTCCCTTTTCTACTTTCACCTAGGGGCTAACATCTCATATCAAAATCTAAAACTACAAATCAAATTGAGGGAATTAGCCTGTCACTCTAAGGTTCTCTAATTCTACACCCTTGAACTGTTTATTTCCCTCTTTATTTGCACAAAACCCCATGAACACATTGACATCCATGAAATCAATTTGTGATTCTAAACCATTTGTTGGCTGAGACAAAACCATCTCAGATCATACATGTTCTCACAATAGGTGTTAACATCTTAATTGTTAACATCTTAATTGGCCAAACCAAGATGTAAATTAAGTGCAAGGTTTCAAATCATCACAACTTCTTCCATTTTTGAAGCCTAATACTTCACACAAATTCCTTTCAACACTTAATCACTTATCATTTTAAGGAAAAAGAT
Source organism: Phalaenopsis equestris (assembly GCF_001263595.1). Taxonomy (NCBI): domain Eukaryota; kingdom Viridiplantae; phylum Streptophyta; class Magnoliopsida; order Asparagales; family Orchidaceae; genus Phalaenopsis; species Phalaenopsis equestris. The sequence continues at coordinate 132,595 of NW_018219629.1, read as the reverse complement.
AAATAAAACTACTCAAAATCCATGGAGAAAACATAATCACACATGAGTTGAAAAGTAGAAATCATGCACCCAAAATAGAAATCTAAACTAAAACCAAGTGTAGTCACAAAGATAACCACTTATCTGAAATCCTCTCCACTAAATGTCTTGAAGTTCCTTTGAATTCTCTTCCTTCACTCACAATACAAACTGAACACTCAAAATAAAATAAAAAAGGGGTCGGCGGCGGTGGTGTACTTGGATGAATGATGGCAGTAAATTTTTTGGCTGGTTGGCCACTTGTCTTGATGTTCCAAGTCTCCTTTTAATAAAAATCCAAAAGGTGCCTTAGTCCCCATTCAACAAATCTTCTAGAATTTGCCTCCTTAAAAGCCAATTGAATTAATTTTTGTGTCCATGGGATATTTTCAACGCTTTTACCAAGGGTTGCTTCAAACACCTCTTCAATTTTTTTTTTAAATTCAATGAGTAATCAAGTAACTACTTCTGGCACTTAAGCATGGGTTACCTAGAGCGTAGGTGTGAAACCTCTAGCGCATAGGCGTCAGACCTGACACTTAGGCACCCCAGTTCATTTTTGCACCTTTCTTCATGTTTGCTCCAAATTTGACCCTTTTTCACTCCTTTTAGAATTTTAATCCATTTGATTGTACTTGAAAAAAAACACACAAATACCTTTCATCAAACTGCAATATCTCAAAAATAGGTATAAAAATGTGTATAAAAATACTACATATTTTAGGTGTATCACCAGCCTAGTTACCAAAAAATACCAAAAATCAAGAGCCACTACAAGCCTTAAACCCAAATTTGAACTCCCTGAGTTGGCTCATCCAAAATGGTCACTTGCACCTTTCTCCCTCCGCATAAGCAACTGATTCCACCCACTAGCCAGCCCTGGTGGCCACCAAAGCTTCTCATATTTAAACACCTCCTCCCATGACCAAACATAAAGAGTGCATATTTCCTTGGGGAGACTCTGTAAAATTACTTACAAAGCTTCTCCAAGATTTCCTGAGCCCATTCCAACAATTTCCAAGCCACCTTCCTTAATGTTTGAGCTCAATTTTAGAGCTCAAAACTAGGGCATTTTCTAGCCATTTCTTAATAACTCTAAATTGACTGTTTCAAAAGCTTCCCTAGACCAAACTAAAAAGATCCCCACTGAAAGCCCCATTCCTCAACCGCTCTAACCTAGCTCTATACCAAGACTTCCCCACCTATTGGAGAAAATTCTACTCAGAGCATTCACTAGAGGAAAGTGACACTTCCAAGAACTTATACTACAAGCATCTGATTAAGGCATCGCCTCTCAGACAAAGGTATAGCCCATTTTCCCCAAAATCGAGCTCGGGTTGGGCTTTTGTCAAGAAAAGTTTAATTTCATAAGAATGTGACCGTATAGATAGGTTTTTCTGGACCAAATGAAGGTGTAGAAACAACCCCGTGTGATTTTATTAAGTATCAAGTGAGATCCTAGAGTTTTAAGTTGAACAGTTCTCGAGTTAAGACGATCGGGAAAGATGATGGAGAGCCATTGGATCGTGCGTGTATCATTTTTACGGCTGAGATCACGTAGGACAGAAGGATGGAACGATAAAGTGCAGACCCGTGACAGCTAACTCAGGTGGGGGCGTCAAATGGTGGAGCCATGCGTATGAGTTTGGAGCGTCATAAGATGAGGTGGCTTCAAGTCGGATAAGTAGAAAAATATGGATTATATAGATTTATTTAATTCACAAAACTTAGAAAATCCATAACTTGGTGTAGGAAAAAATAAAATAAAATAAAAATACCCTGTTGCTCAGTGAATAGAGGAGATAATGCACAATAAAAATAAAAATTATTTGGTGTGTCTCATATTTTTAATTAATTAAATACCCTCTAGAGTATTTTAAGTCTAACTAAATAAATAGTAATCACCATGGCTTAAAATTTTAGGGGTTGCTTCTACATGTTAATAGGGATGGTCTCTAATTTTTTTAAGGTTAGAGAGCATCTCTAGCTTTGAAACCCTAATTTTCAAGCCTAGTTATCTATTTTGCTTAAAATAATTTTATAAATTAAAATATAAATTAGAAAAATATGGGATTTATTTTGATAGGTTCCTTGTAGTCATAGGACTCTAGGAAAAATGTAATTTAAGTTTAAATGTTTATGTAAATTACTATAGTTAGTTAAACCCTAAAAAGTCACTAAATTAAAAAGAATAAAATTATATTAAAAAATTTACAAAAATGATTCCACACTATAAATAATAAGTATTTTAACTCACTCTAAAAATTTGAAACCAATTTGAACTAATTTGATCATTAAAGTTTATTTTATAAGTAAAATGTTATTTTTGCATTAAAATAATTATAATAAATCGACTATAATTAGGAACATTATGAAAAGTGGTTTTCTGAGTTCCTTGTGATCAGGGGCTCATAGAAAAAAAATTAAATTATTTTAAAATAAGTAGTTCATTTTCTAGCTCTATTTTCAATTAAAAATGATTAAAATTTTAAAAAATATAAAAATGTACCGAATGTTCCTAATTGTTCCCTGATTACTTAAGACCCTTTAAAAAAGTTTTCTAATTTTTTTTTATTTAGTTGCGTACTTTTAAATGTCAAAAATGTATTTTCTTTAATTCTCCATCAAAAGAAATATAATAAATAAAATAAAAATTGCAAAAATGCAAAGTATGTTTCTCTAAGTTCTCTGGATTTTGAGATATTTAATAAAAATATTAAAAGTAGTTTTTTAAATTAAATTATAATTTCTCTTTAATATCACTAATATCATTAAATAGTTAAACTAATTAAAATATAATTTTAAGAATCGTGAATTTTTGTCCAAGTGGTCATCTAACCTAGGTGAACCTCGAAAAATTTTCTCATGAACAAAAACTTTACTTTAATTAGTTAAATAAATTAACATTGAAAATCCTATTTTTTGATTTTAAGTAATTATATAAATTAAATAAAAATTGAAGAAATCACATTTTTTCCTCTGATGTTTTTAATGTCATGAGTAAGGTACCATAAAAATTTTAAATTCATTGAGTTATATTTGCTATGTTATGAAGTGGAGAGCCCCGGGGGAAAAATGGTAATTTGGATTTTGATGCCATAATTAAAATTTAGGACTAACCAAAGGGTAAATGGTTTATAATGATTTTTTTTTGGGTGTTTGAAATATAATGGGTTAAGAGGTAAAAACCAATTGGTCACCTTTTCACGATAAGTGTAAAGTTGTAATTTTGTAAATTATTATGACTTGGAAGTCAATTCAGTTGAATGATCCTAAGATAGTAGGCTTAAGCTAGGAGGATAATAAATCACTTATTTGAAGCCTCCTAATTGGTGATTAGATGAAAGTATGATCCTTTAATAAGAATATATTTCACTTAAATTGACATTTTGATAAATACAAATTTACCCTTGAAATTGTTAAAATCTTAGTATTGAACAAGGATTAATCCAAGATTGTTTAATGAAGTTTAGAAAAGATAGAAAAAGTAATTATGAACATTTTGAAAACACTACAAGGCCGACCTTAATCTGGGTTATAAAATCCTTAATGACTTTGAGTTTGTCCCTTAAGGAATCCACTCACATAACTCTTAAATAGAATATTGATTGACTGTCTGATTACCCAACTGTTGGGATAATTAAAATATCAAAGTTCACTGAGTATAGGGTGTATTAATTCATTAAAATGAAATTTAAAGTTTCAGATGATTAATTGAAAAATATAATAGGTTCAAATGAACTTGAAATGTTCCAAAGTGTTCTAAAAGTTGTTAGGGCTTGCTCCCCAAACACTTTTATGACATTTTGAATATTTTGAAAGCTAATTGAACTTATTATTCTTTGTTCAAGAAAATCATTCATTAAAACCTTTAAGGACCCACCAAGTTATGACCTAGGGTTTGGTAGATACACCTTCAACTGGTCTTCTTGTTTTTTGTTCCTGCAATTTATTTAAATTTTCTATAAAATTATATATATGTTGCAAGTTCTAACATTTCAGCGGGAGCAACAAGAAGATGGCAGGTATGCCTTTACATTTATTTGCTTTCTGTCATTTCACTTACTGCAATTTACTACTGCTTCAACATACTATGCATGGTTGATTAATAAAATGAAAATTTTTCAAAATAAAAAATTTTAAAAATTTTCAAATTTAAATTAAACCCTTTTAAAGGTAACCATAAATCCTTTGAAATACAACTTCATAAAATGTCATTTTGAATTTTCAGGAGTCCCTCGGATGAGGTAACCCACTGTTGTTAACATGATCTCCCTAGTTTAAATGAGCTTAAGAACTCGTTTAAGCTAAGTAAATTCAAAATAAAATAGTGATACGAAAATGAGGGAACCGTGGGATCTTAACTAATGTCACTCTAAGCAACTTTAACCCCCTACTGCACCCATTTTTTTTTAAGAAGATGGCACAATTACCCTTCTTCTATTGTCATACTGCACCCATTTTTTTTTCTCGTGCAAGTACGGTCAAATCTTTTAGATTCCAGGACTGTCTAATTGACCATCTTTAAACAAAGAGGTTCAGAAGTCCTTTATGACTTTACCTTTCTGTGTGGGGTCGAACCCCCAGTAAGTGTGTTGGTGGACTAGTTTCGCCTAGGTGATGTGCGTTGTGATGTTCGCCCTGCACTGGGTCCTAAACTTCATTGTTTCTTCGTATCTCTCAAGTTTGGTTTGCTATTTTGTGAATCAATCTAAGTTATTACATCTCTTCAACCTCGTTTAATTTGTTAATCAAAACTCTTTAATGTTATAATCATAAATAAATAATAAACTTGAAAATTAAAAGAAGAAAAGACGTGCTCAGTCCACAGAACGACCTTTGTTAAATTTTTAGTATTCCCACTAAAATTACAAAGTGATGGCAGATAAGAACCCTCAGAATTTTTTCTTTGAAGTTGCTAGGATGGTGTTCCCTTCTCACACTTTCTCCTACATTTTACCCCCTGGTTGAATAATTTTGCAGTTTGATTTGATGACTTTAAAGTTGTCCACTGAATTTGATTTAAACTACTATCAAGATTTTCTTCTTATAAGATGGCGAAGATCACTACCGCCCCAACACACGTTAAGTTTGTTGTTCTCGTGCCTACTAGATCTGTCGCTCCCGTGTCAATGAGAGTTGTTACACCTACTTCCACTGGGTTCACCATTACCATACCCACCGTGTCATCCACTAAAGGAAAAGAAGTTTTGCTGATTGAAGATTCAGATGATGTGTTTGCTGCCCTACCGTCAGTGTTTGAGGTTGGTTCCGGTGCAGGAGTTAAGTGATTGACCAAGTCACAGAAAAGGAATCGTAACCAAAAAATTCAGAGGGCCACCATAGCCAATGTTACAGAGTTAGTATCAGATGATGAGATTCCTCATTATGAGGAACTTGCGGTGATTGAGACCTCTCCTCTCCTCCGAGGGAGTAGGTTTCATCCCTTGTCAAATTCTACAAGAAAGGAGAGTCTCCATAAGATTTTTGTTTCTTTACTGTCACCACAAGATCATGGTAAGGAAAGGGAGAAGCCCATTCCTATTACTAGAGTAAGTATTGTATTTGAATGATTGACTGCTAAGGATGGTTGTTCAGTTGCTGAGCTACTCAAACAAGAAGGATGCGTAGTTTCTCCGCGGATGAAGAATGAGATTTTAAGGAATATCATACCTATTTGTCTGTTTCAGAAATTAGTAAAAGTACCCCCAGCCCGTGTTCTAGCCAGATTTCATCTTGGGAACCAAGTAAGTGCTATTGCCACCATCCCAGATGTCGGCGCTATTTTAGGTTGGTGGGGAGTTGCCCGTAAGAAGCTGTCGGTCACTGAAATCGAAATCCCGTTACCCGCCTCGGAAGGACGTTTAAGTTTAGAAAAGTATGAAATCAAACTGACCTCATATTTTTCATAGTTTAAATGAAAGAGCACTACACCTCAAACCCTGTATCTATCCCGAAGGATAAACACAAGACTTGAGGATGAGGCTCGATCAAATAAACTAAAAAATGTATGACATCTATCTGGTCTGCGAAACTTTTGTATTTGCCGACAAGTTCCCCTATTTAATATAAAGGATTAAATAAGGTTTACATTAAGCTAGGTTTGGGCATGCTTCCTATAAGGGAAAGTCCATATAGTTAATTACATCTTAAAAGACTAAAGTCACCTAAGTAAAATCTCGATAAAAATCAGGAAATATTATCTTTAAAAAATTTCAAAGGGTATGACTCTTCAATGAGATCGGACGCAGAGATCGGACAGAGAGGTGTGAAAGGGGATTGGTTAAAAGTTGGAACATTTTATTGTAGAGTCCAAAGGATGAAGAAATAAGGTATGTCATGGATCCAGAGGAGAACCTCGGTGACTTCTCAAGCTATCCTAATGTTTGACTTCAGTTTTGAGGAGAAAAACTTAAGTGTTTCATCCTGCCAATTTTTTTAGTTAGGGCTTACATTCGTGTGAAACGATCACACCAATAGCATGGAAGATGTGAGGATTTAGGTCGTGACAGATGACAACCTCGGATTCCTAAGACGAGTTAGGGGTTATATTGTATAGCAAGGTTATACAAAGGCCTAAAGATAAGGTGAGGATGTACGTTTCATAAGCAAGCAACCTCGAAGTTTTATGGCTTTATTGTTTAAGTCTAAGAAAGAAAGATTGGTTTAGCTGCGGAAGACAGGTTTTGCTATTGAAGATGGCCGTGCTGCCCACCATGCTAGCTCTAAGCACCCTGTTGCGACGAGTTTGGGTTTTCTAGTGTGTTAAGTTATAATGTTAAATCTGGTGGACCTATGGTTGAAGCTCTTTAAATTTTGTAGGGGCATATTAAAGTTGATTAGAGCGACGCCGGTTAGGATCCTACGGTTCCCTCGTTCGGGCACCATTATTTTCTATTGGATTCACTTAGTCCAAATGAACTTACTAAACTCAACTTAATGAGTTCCATAATTTCATTTAGATCGTGGGAAGCCATGGGAAGCCTCGTTAGCAACCATAGGTTACCTCCTCCAAGAATTTCCCGATCATCCGATAGAGACGTCTTAATTTAGTTGCAACTGTTATTTTGTTATGATGTTTCTGATTAAATTTTGAGTTGTCTTATATTTTAAATGTTGTGGCGGCGAATTTTATCTTGGTTGATTTTAGTTTGGTTTTGGTTTTGGTTTTGTGGCTATCCTGATAGTTTTGAATTTCATGCAGGGTGGTGTCGTTGTTTAGCATGCAAGTTTTGTAGGTATAAAATTACAGTATGAAACTACAACGTTGAAAACTATAAAAGCGTACCTGGCGAGTCTTCTCGTTCCACCACCTGAAACTCAAAAGGCATGTTAAGGAAGTTTATATGAAACAAGGAAGTAAAATTTTGATGACCTATCTAACCCTAGGTCATATCTTCGTGGGTCCTTGAGCGTTTAGTTAAGGATGATTTTGTTAAGTAAAACATATTAAGTTGAGTAGATCTCTGAGGTATCCAACAGATCTAGAGAAAGAAGGAGGTCCGTGCTACTCTCTCACTGCCTGGTGGAAAATCCCGAGTTCTTGTAAACTTATTATGTTGCTTAATAAGTCATCCTGTAAATACCCTTAATGCTCAGTGAGTATAGATGTCTCAATTATCCCTAAGAATAGTTTAATTATCACTTGTGATTCAATTTAAGAATTATGTGGGTGAAGACCCTTAAAGAGGCAAGTTAGTGTTGTTGGAACACTTAGCCAAATTTTAACCCTAATTGGGCTTGTAGTGTTCAAAAGATGTTTTAATTTTCAATGATATCTACTTTTCTAATCCTCATTTAAATGAAACTTGATTTAGCTTAAGTCACTACTAAGCCCTTAAGACCTAGGTAAATGAAACTTGATATTAGTCGTAGTCTAGCAGTAATGAATGTAGTTCTCGATGAAGATAGGTTGTAAGAGTTGTAGTTGGTTGTTAAGGAAGAGGTAGTCTGTCGTAAACGTTGCACGTGGTGGTTGCAGCGTCAGCTTGTCTTATAGGCAAATAGTTCGATGGTAATATTTGGCCATGTGAGATGCATATGGTTGTTTCAAGAGCCTCGGTTGACTAGTAAAGCCATAGAATGAAGCTGCAGGAGTTATAAATCATATAGTTCATAGTTAGTCACATAGGACTTACTGGTGAGATATGCTGACATCCGTAAGCCGCGAGAGCTGTAGCCAATAGCTACACAAGTTTTAAACCACATAGTTCGTAGTGAGTCACGTAGGTCATAGAGATGAGCCATGATGACATTCGTAGGCTACGGAGGCGGGAGACGAAATTTGAACAAGCTGTAAACCATAAATGTTGTAGTTGGTCACATTTGCCTTGGTGGTGAGCTATGACGACATTCGTAGGCCATGGAGCCCAAAGTATGGAGTTGCACGAGCTGTAAATCATGTGGATCTTAATTCGTCACGTAAGTTGTAGTTGAGAGCTATGACGACAATTGTAGGTCGCAGGGTCTAGAGTCGAAAGTTGCACGAGCTGTAAACCATGTAGGTCGTAGTTTGTCACGTAAGTTGTGGTGGTGAGCTGTGACGATGTACGTAGGTAGCGGGGGCCAGAGTCAGTTGAAAACAATGACAACATACAGGGGTGTTAGTAATCAAAAGTTGTGGCGGCCTGAGATGATGAGCATCTAAAGGCGGTGACGGCGGCTTGAGAATGTGACGCACAAAAGATGGCGGAAAACTTAGGTGGTAGCAACGACTTGAGACAACAGTAGGAAGGCGACGGCGGGTGAAAGGCAGAGGCGGTGACAGACAGAAGGTTACAACGACCTGAGGTTGTGACAACCTGAGACTACTGGCTGCTACAGGGGTCGAAGGGCAACTGCAGTCAAAGGGTGGAGATGGCCTGAGGCAGCTATGACCCGATGGCGGAGACAACCAGATGGTGGCGGTGGCCGGAGGGAGGTGACGGCCTGAGAGAGGCAATAGCCTAAAGGCGGCGACGACGGCTGAAGGAAGGAGGCGGTAAAGGGAAAATGTTATTATTGTTGTTGTGATTGTGTCCTATTTTATACACTAATTTGAAAGATTTTGTCATCATTTTTAGACAAAAATTTTACGCTTTTTGTTGACTACCTAATGCAATTCCCTATTTTTTCCATAAAGGGCTTAAAACTAGGCAAAAGAGACAATGGGACAAAATCTTAATGTCATTAGGCTGAAACACACAATACCTTGATGGAAGGGAGAGTTCAGGTTGTTACAACTTTATTATGAAATTATTTAATCCATCATGTTCAATCTTCATGAATTACTTCTTACATTTGAAGCTTACTCATGTTCATTCAATTCACTAGTTGTGTAATAGTTCTAAAGTTAAAACTAGTAACAAAGCAAGCTTTACCATCTTATACTCTTCTATAATTCCTCCGGTACTCAACAAAAATTCATTTGCAGTGGCTTAATCAACGCAGATTAAGTAAACAAATCATGGTTACTTCTAACAAAGAGATCCCTTCAGTCAACTCTCCTTAAGGAAACTCTCATTTCAAATTTCCACCATTTTCTCTAAATCAGAAAATAAATATAATTCTCGATGTTCAAATCATGGCACGTGTAATTGCATCGCTTCGATAGTTCAAAAAATCTATTGAGTGCTTGATTTTTAGGCCAGAGAAGCCTTTGGACCAAATTTCATATATTTTTGAATTTTATGTGAATTTTAAGAATTATTTTAAGTTATGGGGTATTTATTAAATATAAAATATTTTAAATGGAGAAAATTAAGTTTTGTATTTTTGAAAAGTCTCCCTGAGGTCAGAGAACTCAAAGGAGAAGATTTTATATTTTTTTGAATTTTATTTGATTTATTGGAGTTATTTTAATGAAAACTCATTTTTAGCCTTTAAAAATCATTTTTAAGCTTTAAAATTCAATATCTTTATTTAGAAAATCAGGAAAAATATTCTAATTGTTCCTAAGTGCTTAGCAAAAAATTTAGAGCATTTCCATGAGTTTCATTATTTTTTTGATTTTTAAGGATTTTTAATTATTTAAATAATTAAAATACGTTAAAAATCAAGTTTTTATTCTAAATACTGCTTTATTTTTATAAAATATCTTTGATCACAGAGAACTTAAAAAATTAAGTTTCATAATTTTTTGAGTTGTATTTTGATTTTTAAAAAATCATTTAAATGCCAAAAGTAATGTTTATCTTTAAAAATCAACTTAAGTTATCAAATGAACTCAAAATATTTTAAAATTTTTATGGTGAGTTCTTTGGATTAGGAACCACAGTTGAGATTAAAAATCAAGTCATTTAAATGTTTATATTTTCCAAAATTAATTATTTTAATGATTTAGGGTTTGTGAAAATTAGGTGTATTTTAAATGACTTGACTCATGAAAAATTTTCTTAAAGGCTCTCTCGTCATCATAAACCGTTCAAATTTTTCTTAGATTTATCTAAGCAACATACTAATTTCCATGATTATTTGAGAAAATATTGCACTTAAACTTAAAAAAAGAATGGATTTCTGTTTAGAGGTCTCCTCTGACTTTGAAAAAATTAGAGAATGTTCCCCCTGACAGAGGCTACAACATGCCAAAATTTCGAGCCAAGGTGATGTCTCAATATGCATGGAGAATCAAATGATTCAAAGAAGTGTTTAATTAGTTAAAAATAAACTATGCATCAAATGGACTTAAAATTTATTCCACATTGTTCTCCTCTGTTCACTGAGCAAAAGAGTATTTTTATTTTATTTTTGTGATCTTTTTTTTGTGATCTATTTTATTTTTGTGATCTTTCTACACAAAGTTATGGATTTTTGAAGTTAAGGGAGTTTAAATAAATAGAAAAAGCCTATTTATTTAAACCAAATTAAGTTGTTGTGGAGGTGTTTTGGCTCAGCCTTAGGGGTCAACTAATGGCTGGGGTGGAGTTAATTTTGTTGCTTTAGGGTGGTTAGGTCACATTTAGTGCATGGGTCCAAGTGGGTGCAAATGACCAAATCTTGGGTTTGGTCTAGGCTATCTATGTCAATTGGCCCAAATAATTGTTTCATTTGGTGTAGATGATCATAAGGAACAACTTTTGTGAAAGATGGAAGTGGTTTTGAGCTCAATTGAAGGGACCATTTGAGGGAATTTTGAATTTTAATCACTTTGGTCATGTTGGGCTAAACTTGGGTCTAGCTTGGGTTAGCCTTGGGCTAAGTCCAAATTGATTATTGTAAATGATCAATAGGGACCCCATGAAAAGTTTTCAACATGAATTGGATGCAAATTTGGAGGTTAACGATATCAATTGGGTGAAATTTGGGGACTTAGCCAATTTGAGGCTAAATTTGGGAATTTTGGATTTAAGCCAAAATCAAACAGATTTGAGGCTTCACTAAGGCCAATTGATGGTTAATTTTGATGTATAAGAATGTTATAAAGATTTTTCAACATTAATTGGGGCCAATTGACTAGGATATGGGTTCAATTTGGTGAGATTAGGTCATATGATCAAAATTGGGG